>NC_050443.1:44423497-44634742 GCF_903995425.1 Onychomys torridus | reverse complement strand
GATCACAGGCTTGTACCACCGGGCCTGGCCTGGTTCTTTGCTTGTTTTAGATGAATCTGCTTTCCTTGTGCATTTTACCTCTTAATCTGTTGCCATGCCAGGATTTGAACCCAGGGCCTCGTGCAAGCTAGGCAAAGGTTGAACCACTGAGCTGCACCCCTGGCTGTCCTCATATGTTTTAAAGACCTGGATCAGGTGAAAAAAAATCCAGATTCTAAATGTTTCCAATCAAAACCATGAAGACGAAGGCCTCGCTTTTCTGCTGGCTTCTAGGTTACAGTGCTCCTATTGCTAAGCCAATGCTCATCACATCACACTTGACCTGCTTTCTTTAATGCCTTTACAATCTTTTTGCCCTTGACATTCTGAAAATCAATGACATTTGTTAATATCCAAGGCTGTCTACAACATCAATGTAATGAATTGGTGTGCTGTGTAGCACTGGACAGCTAGGCACAGCACCTCTATTTGTAAGAGGTGGAGGTTCTTCTGCTCATCACGGTGCCATAGAGAACAAGTGCCCATCTGAAATTCTAAATACTCCAAAAATCTGAACCCAACTCAATGCACAGTGGGAAATCCCACACCTGACTTAATGTAATGCCTCATAGTCATAATGCAGGCACCCTAGAAATAGTGAATAAAATTAACCCTTGGGATGTGAATATAAAGTGAATCTAGGTTGATTCCAGGTTCTGGCTATTACAAATAATACTGCTATGAACATAGTTGAGCATGTATCTTTGTGATATGGTTGAGCATTCCTTGGGTATATGCCCAAGAGTGGTATGGCTGGGTCTTGAGGTACTTCGATTCCCAATTTTCTAAGAAACTGCCATACTGACTTCCACAGTGGTTGTATAAGTTTGCATTCCCACCAACAGTGGAGTAGTGTTCTCATTGCTCTGAATCCTCTCCAACATTGACCCATAAGAATAATGGGCCTTAGTGGTTCGTGTTCCTGGAGTTGAGTCCATGCCAATGGATACCCACACGCTCCTGAAGAGAATATGACATCGCTGCTGCCATTGTTGCTGATATAACAGTGGCGACCACTGCTATTACTGTTTTGGGGATTGCCATTTCATAACTGGTTACTACAGCTAGCACAGTGGGGACCCTGGCAGCAAAAGTAGCTACCACAGTTAATTAATCTTTCATTCCATTGGGCATGACAAATTGAAATCAATAGTTATATACATTTCAATTGGCCTTGAAAGCTATAAATTTACAAACTCAAGTTCCACTTGCTCTCCGGACACCATCTTACAAGGCCTCCAATTTGCAGTAAAACTCATTAAGGAAGGGAATGGCTCAGTTGCCTTTAACCTACCGGCTATGGGTGGATTAAGACTTCTGTTGGTCTTTTCTGTGTCGAACACACAGATTGCAAGCCCAGCGCCACTTAGAGATCTCTGGCAACAGTCAACTCTGCAGCTCTCACACAATTGAGCCTGTATGATAATTAGTATTCAGAGATGGGTAATGCCTGGGGGGGGGGGGGCCGCTCACCAACCTAAGACAGAACGCCTGTGTGGCCTGGACAGGTGTCTCCATGATGGGTAAGGTGACCTGCTGACATCCCATGCAACCTAAGTCAGAAGCTCATTTTTTTTTTTAATAATAGGAGGGGACCTGTAGGTTCCTGGGCCCATTTTGGGTAACTGTTGCCTTGCTTGCTAACCTTGACCTTAATATCCTCCCTATGCTAATTCCCTGTGAGATTCCACCCACCTGAATGCTTAAGGGAATCTCCTTGTCTGCAAACCCAGCATATTGGGCGTTAACTGTCTAGATGCAAGATTGTAAAACATCAGGAGCGGGGGAGGGGGGTGGAGGGGTGCGGATTTAGCTCAATGGTAGAGCGCTTGCCTAGCAAGTGCAAGGCTGGGGCTCCATCCTCAGCTAAAATAAATAAATAAATAAATAAATAAATAAATAAATAAATAAATAAATCAGAAGCAAACTTCTGCCAACCGAAGTTCCCCCATTGTGCTGTAAATCTGTATTTAAGACCTCCTCCCTCCTTCAATAAATGACGTTCGACATTCAAAAAAACAAACAAAAAAAGAAGTCATCAAGATCATGATGGGGAAACCCACAGAGACAGCTGACCGGTGCTAGTTGGAGCTCACTGACTGACAGCTCAGGAACCTGCATGGGACCGAACTAGGCCCACTAAATGTGGGTGACAGCTATGTGACTTGATCTGTTTGTGGGGTCCCTGGCAGCAGGACCAGGACTTATCCCAGATGCATGAACTGGCTTCTTGGAACCCATTCCCTGTGGTGGGATACCTTGCTCAGCCTTGATACAATGGGGAGGGGCTAGGCTCTCCTTCAACTTGGTATGCCAGACTTTGTTGACTACCATGGGGGGCCTTACCCACTCTGAGGAGTGGATGGGGGTAGAGTGGGAGGGAGGTGAGGAGGCGGGAGAAAGGGAGGGAGGGGGAACTGGGGTTGGTATGTAAATTGGAAAAAAATTAATAAATAAACATTTAATAATAAAAAATAAAAATAAAGTGAATGTGAAACAATTAATTTTGCACTTGGGCTTGAATACCATCTCCAAGATATTATGTCTGTGTAAAAATTCCAAGCCTAAAAAGAAATCGAAAACACTTTGGGCCCCAGACATTTCAGATAAGGGGTACTGATCCTGCAGTGTTTTGCCTCTATTTTCATAGAGTGCCCATAAAATCAATATATAATATAATTATTATACATTGCATGAATTCTAAAAGGTTTTTAAATAAAAATCCATAGCCAGATATTGGGGTAAATGTTGAACAATCAGAGAGACAAAGGAACAAGCCACTGCCACATCTTACTTCTAGGACTCCTCAGCCTGAAAAGCCTTTAGTTCCTGTCTTCTCATACCTTACATACCTTTCTCCACCCAGCCTAGTGTTGGGATTAATGGCGTGTGTGCTTCCCAAGCAAAGGCACCAGATCTCAAGTACTGAGATTAAAGGCGTGTGGTTCCCAAGTACTGGGACTAAAGGTTTGTGCCACCTCTGCCTGGCCTTGTTTCTCTCCTAGACTGAGTCAATCTCGTGTAGTCCAGGGTGGCTTCGAACTGACAGAGATCCAGACATATCTCTGCCTTCTGAGTGCTAGGATTAAAGGTGTGTGCCTCCACTGCCTGGCCGATATGTTTAATCTAGTGGCTTATCTGTCCTCTGATCTTCAAGCAAATATCATTAGGGTACACAATATATCACCACAATTATACAGTTGGATTTCTGGCCGAATAAAATCTTTTCATAAGATAATCTAGGAGTTTGTTAACTGATTCAAACTCTCCAAACCTTTTCATTGTTTTGCATTCTCTCATAAACCATGTGTAAGGGAGAGGTGTTGTCAGACAAAGTACTGTAGAAACAGAGGGCAGATCTGTACTTTGTTTTTCTCAATGATTAATTTGTTTTTATGCATATGGATATTTTGTTTGCATGTGTGTCTGTGCACCATGTGCATGTCATGCCTGAGGAGGCGGGAGAGAACATCGGCTCTCCTGAACTGGAGTTATACATAGTTGTTAGCCACTATGGAAGTGCTGGGAATTGAACCTGGATCCTGTGATGAAGAGCTCTGAGGCAAAGCATGCTAGCTACACAGGGGCGGGAGAGTCTGACGACCTCAGTTCAGGTCCTGTCCCGTACCGACCATCTCAGACCCTGGGCAACATCATCAATGAGCTTTGAATTCCTCATCTGTAAAGTCAGAACTGTTGGAGTGTCTACTGTGTGGGGTTGCACAGGGAAATATGGTGGTCCGCCTGACTTCTCCCAACCACCAGCAGATGCCTGACACAGACAGTGCTGACCTCCATGTCCTCTGTGTGGTGTCTGGATACCTGCGGCATTGCCACCTAGTGGCAAAGCTAAGTGCCATACATTTCACCCCCTGCTACCTCCTGAGCATCACCACTCTCTTCTGTGGGGCCATGAATAAGGAACTTCGGGATTACTTGAATACAAGCATGGATATGCTAACTGAGCTATCTACTAGGTGACTAATGGGTAGGTGCAGCATACATTGTGGACAGACTGGACAAGCCGATGATTTATGTTTGGGGGTGGGGAGGGTGGGTAGAGTGGGATCATGTGAGACTTCATCACGCTACTCAGAGCAATATACAATTTACAACTCAAGCAAGAAGATCAGGGTAAAGCTCAATAGTGGAGAGTCTTCATCTGGTTTACAATAGACCCTTGATTGCTCCCCCAAACAAACAAAAAAACCTTACGAATTGATTATTTCTTGAAATTTCCATTTAACATTTCAGGCTGTGGGTGACGAGGTAACAGAAAGTGGGGGGGTGAGTGAACTCCTGGACCATGGGGCCACTACTGCAGAGGGAATAAGCTACATGCACTGGGCTCAGCCTCCTGTCCCATCTGTGTGACCCCAGCGTAATGGCTGCATCACACCCACCTTCAGGCCAGGGTTCTTCCTCATGCGGAGCCTTCCCATCCACATGTCAGTCAGCAGCATCTGGCTGCAGGTATGAGCAATGAAGTCCCGGTGCTTGGCCGCCACAGCCAGCTTGAGGCAGGTTGAGTTGCTCCAGTTTTTGAGCTCGTAGGTCAGAAGCTTCATGGCCACCTGCTCATCATGTTTGTAAGACTGATCTAACAGCTCCACAGCAAGCTGCCCAAAATCTCTGCAGGGAAAAAGATGTCAGTCAGTGGTGGCGGTGAAACCAAGGTGGCTGTGAGTTTGTGCTTAAACATATGTGTTCATAGCGATTGGGGGAGCCACAAGATACAGAACACAGGATGCATAGTGGCTTTGGTGTCCTCTTTAAATTCTCAAGACCTGTCACCAGAGAAGGGACAACTAGTAGCAAACTCTTTGATTGGTCAGAGAGGGGACTGATCGCTCTTCCTGCAAACAGAGCTTAACTGTGTCCCTTGGAGCCCTCAGGAGACAAAGTCTTTTACTTGGGATGTACAAAGAACAATGAGGCAGACTGAAATGGCAGGATCTGTGGGGTTGCCAGCGGTAATAACCAGCGGCTGCTTCGGAGGGATCAATGAGTGGGGTTGGTAGAGCACCAGGATGGCTTATGGGTGTTGGTTAGGTTCTGATTTTAAATGTGGGAGCCAGACATGCCCACGTGTTTGCTGTAAGCCAAACATTTAAACCATGTGCCTTTCATGTGTTGTGTAAGACTTCAGCAAGTCATTGGTTACAAGATAATTCAACATGCCCAGAGCAATGAGACAGTGTAGCTGTCACAGGGCCCAGAGCAGGACATCTGATTGCGAAGGGCAGGGCAAGCATAGGGAGTCAGGGCATGCAGAAGGTGACACAGCTGAATTTTGAACATAGTTTGTTCTTTTTTCCTCATGAGTCTGGTTTTATAAAGACAGCTGTAGCCATTTCTGTTCCTGACATGGGATGTGATTAAAATATGGCCACATTGTGATGGTTCTCCCCTGGTTTTGTTTCTCCGCCTATAGGATATTTTGTTGCAGTTATGAAGATGGAGATGGAGGAGAAGGGGGAGTGGCCATTCCTGTCCCTTGAAGATTCCACAGTGCACAGAACTTTCTGGTCCTGGTCCTCAGCTGCAGGGTGGCACATCACCAGAGGAGGACTCTCTACAAGGCAGGACTGCCTCACCCAAGGTAGGTGAACATATCTCTGGCCTAAAAATCCTTAGGCTCTGGAGTTAGAGAGATGGCTGAATGGCTAAGAGCATTTCTTTCTTCTGCAGAGGACCTGGGTTCAGTTCCCACTACCCATATGGTGGCTCACAATTACCTGTAACTCCAGCTCCAGGGGACTGGATACCCCTCCTGTTCTGACCTCCTCAGACACCAGGCATGTGGGTGGCATCACACACACACAGAGGCAAAACACTCATACTCATAAAATAAAACCAACCGAAGAGGAAAACATTAGTCTTCGGCCCTAACATTTAGAGGCCAGCTAATCGTTTTGGAAATCACTGAATCCAGAACAAAAGCACAAGGCTTCCAGACAAAGCTGTCAGGTGCTGGCACAGCTGCCTGGCTGGATCTGCCTCAAGTTCATGTGCTAGAAAGTCGTCCCTGGGCTTCAGATTTCCAGTCTGGCACCGGATGAACTTGGTCACTCCTAACAACAGATGAAATACTGAACAGGCTGGAGCTCCGCCTCTCTTCCTCACTCCATCCCAGGGAAGACTTCTGTCTCAGCACTGCAGAGACAGGCGGGCAGACACAGAATCATTGCTCACTGTAGTAGACGTGTCCGCGGAACCAGGGTGAGCTTAGGAAACACAGATCTAGCTATAACCCATGTATTACTGAATGCTTGCTATGACTAAGTCCAAATGTAATCAAGTCCAGGGCCCCACCCAACCAGGTTCCAACAGTGAATGTAGGAGCACCCCCTCTTCCGGTAGGGGGAAAGGAAAAGGAACCTCATTGAAACCTGGCAGTACTCTGCCCTCCTTAGCCAGGCCTGCCCCAGGAGAAACTAGCTAAACAGAAAGCCTAACCTGCTGCAGGTATCTGCATGAAGAGAAAAAGCCAACACCAGCCCCCTTTAGCCATCTGCCCCAGCTCCAGGGGAAGAAAAATCCAGAAGGCCTTCGGACATTCAGAGCCCAGTGCACAGATGTGCTGAAGTTTGGACAGCATCAGTGGGTGTTTCTTTATGGGAATCTATTTCACTACTTTTGCATAGAAGAGTGCTTTGATGATTTGCATGAGAAATCAGCAGACCAAACCAGTAACAATAGCCCAGAGGGACCGCAGGGAAAATACTGACAGACGTGATGGGCAAGGCAGTTTATGAGTAAGCCCCAACCACAATGGTCCTTAAAGGAGACATGCAGTGGTCATGCCTTCAATGGGGAGAACACCAAGGGCAAGAGTCGACTGTGGCCTCAGGTTCCCTCAAGATACTCACTTGGAATTGTTGTCCAGATCCTGAGAGATGTCATCTACCAGCTCGCTCTCGGAGGACTCATGGGCCATGGCCTTGTAGAGCTTACAGGCCACCAAGGCCTTTGCCATGCTCTCTTCCCCACGCTGCCACAGGAAGACAGCCATCTTCTGGCGCTTCATGAGCACAGCCCACACCATGAGCTCATGGAACGGGTACTGGAATCGACTCACGGCGGGGTCGTCCACATCAATGTCAATCTCTTCCTCCTTCTTCTTTTTCTTTTTCTTCTTCCCTTTGGCTGGAGGTTCATCATCCTGAGAGGAGGGAAACACACCTTTGAAAAAAAATGGCTCTTCCTGAATTGGCAACAAATTAGCTCTTCAGGAGCTAAAGGAGAGGGGAAGACTTCCATGTCAGAAGCAGGTGAGAGACTTGGTGAGCCAGGCTCTGGCTTCCGCTCTGCACACTGATTCCTTTGGGAAGGCGCACATGTTTATTATGAGAAGCAAATCACTTAAAACCAAGTGAACTGAAAAGGAATGGTACTCTTTGAGTAACTTATTGCTGGGTTAGCAGCTCTCTTGGTTTTTGGTGGGTTTTTTTTTTCCCCTCCGGAGGGTTTTAACTGAGGAGACAAACAAACATGGAACAGCCTCCCCATAAACTAAATACAGACAGCAGCACAGGAAAGTTGAAGTCACTGTCTGTCTCTTCAGGGACATCTCCAACACAGCCGAACAGCAATACTTGTTTGCAAGACACAGCTGAGCTAAGAACTGATAGAAACAGCGTCAGTGGGGCCTGGTGGCACAGGCCTGTAATACCAACTAACCTGGAGACTGAGGTAGGAGGTCAGCAAGTTCAAGCTGTTCCTGGACTACAGAGTGAGCCAAAGGCAAGTCTGGGCAACTGAGTGAGATTCTGCCTCAAAATAAAAGGAAAGGGCTTGCTATGCAAGCATGAGGAACCGAGTTTGGATCCCTATGCCACGCAGAAGGCCAGCTGAGGCAGCAAGGGCTTCTAACCCCAGCACTGGGAGGCAGAGATAAGGGGGTTCCTGGGGTTTGATGGCCAAGTCAGTCTAGCCAATCAGTGAGGACCAGCTTCAGGGAAAGTCTGTCAAAAAAAAAAAAAGCGGCTCAACAGGTTCCTGGCGCCAAGTCTAAGGGCCAGAATTCAATTCCAGGAGCTACATGATGGAAGGAGAGAACAGACTTCTACAAGGTGTTCTCTGACCTCTACTGGCATGTGATGCATGCGCGCACGGATGAACACAAACACACACACACACACACACACACACACACACACACACACACAGGAAAATAAAAATGTAATTAAAAAGAAAACCCAGAATAAGAACTATGCATCACTGAAGCTACTGGACAGGCAGAAGAGGCTAGAATGTTGTGTGAAGCCTTGTAAAAGTCAACTTGAAAGTCTAGATGAAGTCACTTTTAGGAAAATGGAAATGAGCAAGTTCGACTCCGTAAGACAGGAAGTCTAGACGAGTTCATATCCTCAGTGCCTGTCATTGAGGAAATGAAAAATAAACTAAAAACAGGCTTGGAGCAGAGAATTACAGAGGCACATCTAGCATGTCTTTGTAGACCAGGTTGGTCCTACCAGATTGAAGGACTCCAGAGAAGGGAAATAATAGAAGACTTGGGGCTCACAAGAGACCTAGAGTTGGGCCTCAGCTGTGAATTCTGAATTGAAGTCTTCTTTGCCAAATCCATTCAGAATGGGATGCTGTTGAACCTGGTAATTTACTTATAAATATACTTGACTATAGCAAACACTATAATGTGTTACAGCATTTCTCCCACTCATTTGAATATTTTTATGGCAAGTGTGCTATTGTTTTGTAGGTTTTTTTGTTTGTTTTTTTTTTTACCTTTGGTGCTTTATTTTTAAAGCTTTTTATTAATGGTGCTGTCAATTATTTTGTCCTATGGTGAGGTCACTTGAGTTGGTCTTCCTGATGTCAAATAGTATTATTTGATGATAGTCATTTTGCGAAAGAAACATAGCAATAAAGTGACCCCTAATGACATTCCTCTACACCCATAGATCAGTTTCTTCCTCAATCCTCATCAGAGAAGCTTCCTCTTGGAACTCTCAGTTCTAAATGGGATATTTTCACCAAATCCCTCCCCTCTGGACTCAGGGAACTTTGAAGAAGAGGAGGCAGAAAGAGTGTAAGATCCAGAGGCACTGGAAGACACCAGAGGAACAGTGTCTTCCAGATACAACAGGATTGATCCACATATGAACTCACAGAGACTGTGGCAGCATGCATAGGCCTGCACAGAGTCAAACCTGACAGGGTCCCAGCATGAGCTCCCATCCCCAACCAAGAAGCTGTCTCCACTTGATAACTATTAGAAAAGGGTATAGAAATCACACTTAAGGTCAGCCCATACCCAGCAGTAGATGGGCACAAAAAGAACTCATTACTATCTGAAGGATTTTTTTTTTAAACCTTACTGGTCTTTTGCTTGTATATTATGGCTTCTGGTTTTGAGGTTGCATGGATTTTGTTTGCTTGCTTGTGTGTGCGTGCGTGTGTGTGTGTGTGTGTGTGTGTGTGTGTGTGTGTGTGTATCTGCATTTCTTAGGTTCTTTCCTAGTTTCTTTTGTTGCTGTTGTTGGATAGTTTATTTTGCTGCATCATTGTTTGTTGTTTTTATTTACCAGTTTGTTTTTTTAAGAGAGAAGAAAAGCATGCAGTTGGAAGGGTTGGGAGGTAGGGAAGATCTGTGAGGAGATGGAGGGCAACCATGATCAGAATTTATTCTGTGAAAATAACTTTATTTTAATTTTAAAAATGTTAGGAATGTTATATAATTTTTAGTTTTCTCATTAGCATCTACTGATAAATGATCATGTCATATCTTTTCCTTGTTTATCTTAACAGAGAGGCAACATATTAAAGATTTACTAACATTAAATTATATTTGTATTCTTAGGAAATCTTAATTTCTTATTTAAGACATTACAAAGTTGTATTGAGATTTTTTTTTTGGTATTTTATGGTTTTTAAATAATAGAAATAACATCATTCTCTAAGGATTTCTGTTCCTTAGGATTTCTTTGGAAACTGCTTTTACGAACTTTATAGTGTTAGTTATGTAGTTTCTATCTTTAAAAGTGTCTGTCATCCCATAGACACCCTCACCAGACATTACAGGCTGTTATCATTGCTTCTGGTTACCTTCCAGAACTTGATAGCAAGATCTCATTGCTGAAAAGACCATGAGTCAAGGAGAAATCAAGCTGGTACTGACCTGCCAGCTTCATCCCTACTGACCAGCTCTCACAGAGCTGGAAGGCTCTGTACACACTACCAGGGAAGAAAGCTAATCACATCCTACCCACTGGGAATCTTGTGAACTACCATAATGACTGGTCTAGCAAAACATGCCCACTGGTTCAATAGTAACATGAATATTATTGTAGTAACCAACATTTTCTGATTGGATTTAAGGTCAACTTCACAAGATGAAACTTTTCTTCTTGTGCTTGGTACTGGGCCCAAACCCATGGCTGGCTAGGTCATAGGCCTTCAGGGATAACCCAATATATCTGCTAAATGCACATAGTATCAAACTGCCCCCTAAGGCGTTTTTATGCTCATAGATTAGTTACATCTTTCAAACTTTATCAGAGAACCTTCTTTTTACAGTAGAGTCTATGGAGCACTCATCTCTAAAGGGGAGATTTACATCATATTCTCTTTCTCCAAGGCTTAGAGAACATTGCAGAAAAAGGGGAAGACAAATTGTAAGAGCCAGAGGTGTTTGGCATCTGTAGTGAAACAGTACTTGCTAGACAAGACAGGGCTGTTGCCTATGTGACCTCACAGTGGCTGTTACTGCACAAGACCTGTGTAAGATCAAGCCAACTAAAACTCCAGCATGGGTGGGGGAGGAGCTTATAAAGTCCCACCCCTAGCTGAGGAGCTACTGGCCATTGATGTCTATGGGAGCAAATAGAACCAGTTTTCTTCAGGGATGAGGCTTCTAAGAGGCTAACTGCACTTCATTAGGTGGTTCTACACCCATGTACATACAGGTGATCCTGAGAGGACTCAGTGGCTTTAAAAAGCAGCCCATGCAGTTGGGAGGGAAGAAAAGTGCAAGGATATGGGAAGAATTGGAGGGGAGTGAATGAGGGTGGATTTGATTGATTAAAATACATTATACACAGGTATGAAATTCTCAACAAAAAAGAAAATTAATTTTTAAAAATATGATAAGCATAGGCTGGGGAGATGGTTCCGTGGATAGAACTCTTGGCTCTAAAGTGTGAGGACTGAGTTTGGATCCCCAGAACTCAGGTAAAAGCTGGGCAGGTGCCATACCTGCCTGTAATCCTAGAGATGGGAGATTTCCCCAAGCCTAGCTGGTTAGATAAAGTAGTTGTAATCAGCAAGCTCCAGGTTCAGTGAGAGATCCTGCCTCAATAAACACAGTGGAGAGCAACTGAGGAAGACGTGTGAGGAAGACCTCTCTCCTGCACACACCCACACACATAGGAAAACACAGCCTCCCCCACCAGCACTTAAATTTTTTCAAGTTGTATGACCTTCTTTATGATTCACCCAACTCATCTAAGATTTTGATGAGTTGTATAGAGTACTTATTCATGGAAAACATTGTCCAATTTTGTGTTAATCTAGATCTAAAAGTTTTCACAGAGTAACCAAAGTATCATAAACTACTACAGACCCACTGTACTTACTTCCATTCCCAGTAGTTTAAGCGCTTTGGGCTGCATAATGAAGAAGCAGAAAAAAGAAAGAAATTTACTCAGGTAACTGTGAGTACTGTGTTAATGAAGTCAAATACTTTGTATCACTACTAGTTAATGACAATATCCAAGTGAGGACATGCCTTCATATGGAAACTGCTTCTGTCAGCAGAAGTCAGTTTGGAAAGACATACAGACACACGCCCTCCTTGTAAGTGGAACCGAACAAATCTCCCAGCAGAGATTGTGGAGTAGGAGTAAGGAATACCTCCCACAGAGCTGAGGTTCACATGACTGGGGTTTTGCCGGGCTGGAGCAACAAGAAACATGATGGCAGGTCAGGAATTAACTTTGATTATGGTAGAAGAATACAATCTATTGTGGCAGGGTGGGGATGGCTTGCCACAGCTGCCTTGGATTCCTTAGCTGTACTGTGAGTTTGGCTATGATGGTTTGACCAGCAGGGAGCCCTGGATTTGGGGTGGGGTGACAACAGATGGTTTTCATGCCCCATGCTTTAGAAGATGACAGCTGCTCCAGTGATCTGTGGGAGCACAGGTTGAGAGAGTAGACATGAGACCCAGGAGGAAGGCTATTGTGGGGAAAGAAGGAGGCAGACATGCTTGACAGATTGCACTGACTGACCCGTATTAAGAGGTGATATAAGTGGCTGCACATGGAGCTGGGAGGCCTCACCTTGGGGATCAGGGCAGAGGTAGCGTGGGTGTACTCTGGGACATACCGTGTGGAGAGTTGGGTTCTGCACAGGTAGACGTATTGGGAAGCACATCAAGGAATCACATGCCATTCTGGGAGACACAGGACACTGTATGTCTACTGATCTTTACCCTCTTAGGGCCAAACAAGTTGTTGTAGAGAGTCCGGAAACTTTTACGAGTGTAGTTGCAGCGGTAGGCGCCTCCCATGAGATACTCCAGCACTAGCCCTATGTCGATGAGGCTGATGTGATAATCTGGTGGAAGGTTGCTCTGTAAAAACAAAGAAGTTCACTGTGAGGACATCACTCCATAAGTCAGGCACGTGGCGTCACCCCAGTAGCAACTTGGCTGTTACTATAACAACCACGTTCAGTCTGTTACCATATGATGTGCGGGGATGGCAGGTTAAACCACATTCCAAAAATTGGCATAAACTCTTCCGTTGAGAAGAAAGAGTTAGACACCCAGTCATCACAGAGTCTATGGCACACCCATGGCCAGAGAGAATGGTTTGTGGCTGGTATATGGAGGTGGAGGGAGCTGTGTGGTGCCAGTGGTCTATAAGCAGATTTATTTGTATGACATATACCCTTGATAGCCCCTTGGAGAGGGGAAGCTAACCTCAGGGAGGGGCCGAGTTTCACTTGGGAAGAGGGTCTCATGAGAATCTGCAGGAAGCCAGCGTATTTTTCAGGCCTGGAGCCTCTCTGGCGAAAGCTTAAATGGGACTCAGTGACTCTGAGGGACACTGGACCTTCAGTAAAAACAACCAACAGCTGTCTGGTGTGACAGAGAGCTACCAAAAGGACTGAATGTTATCAATGTGGAAGAGGGTCTGCTGGGACAGAGTCCCAGTGGTGACAAGAAATGGCCTGAAGAGAGGCATCCCCTGCGTTGTGCTACACATCCACATTCTACAGGCTGACACATCATTGTGTCGATTGATATTGTAATAGCTGACATGACTTGGTACACTGGGATCTATTGAATGCCATTTTTATAAGCAGACCAGCTACACTGGCTGAATCCTTTGCTCATGAAATCTGTATTTCTTCAGATCCTATCATGATCATCGACCATGTTGGGTGTTTTTTTATTCTTGGGACTTTTCAGTGCTGAGGATTGAGCTCAGGGTTTCATACATGGTAAATATGCACTCTGCTGTTGAGCTACATCTCAGCCCAAAGATTCCTTATTGGCAGCAAGGAGCTGGATGCTGAGGGAGAGGGATGAAGCTGTGAAGAGCGACGTGCAGCATCATGTGGAACTCACAGAAGTGTCTGAGATGCCTAGGTGGGTTTGCAGGAGATGGCATAGGAACAGTGGAGCAGGGATGATGGGGTGAAAAGAGAAAGAGTAAGTGCTGTGGATATGAGGAGGTGTGGCCCAGACAGAACATAGTCTCCCAGGGCTCCCCATGCTCAGGTGGGTTGCTGTAGAGTATGGTGGAACCTGATGGGAGGGAGTAGGGGTCACGGGCATGGGCCAGGCCCATTGGGAATTTATGTGTGTTGGAACAAGCTTGAACTTCAGTTGCAGCCCTGGATCAATTTCGGGGTGATGATTATGAACGGGGAATCAAGTGGGAGTTGGGAGGACTATAGGAGAAGGGGAGATTATTGAAGTCATTCAGCCGGGAAATGGTTGGGCTTGAACTTGGACAGCTCTCTCTTTGAAAGTTTACACTTCCTAATCTTTCTCCCACCTGGTCTTGAGGGAGGAAGCAGAGCACTTGTGTGCGAAACAAGGCTCTGGACCAGAGGGTTTCCGAGGTCCTCAGTTCCCAGATCCACTGATTCTATTCTGCTCTGTAGAAATCATATTCTCATATTCTTAGAACTGAATATTGATAGGAAATATGACCAGGCCATCTAGGACTCTGACTAAAAGCACCACTCTCTCATTCTAGAGAGACAGATTGCTCCTAATAGAACCTGATCTCATCTCTAACTTGTGATGACAAGACAAGAGATCCCAGGGTAGGACCCAGTGAGCAAGACCCCACAGGAACACAGACTGTCCATAGTGGGGATCCCTGGAGAACGAGGAGAGCAGTTCCCCTTAGAAATGAAGGGACTGCAAAGGCTGAGAACCTCTGATGTAATACCCAGGACACACAGTCCTCCTGAGGAGCCTCCTCTTGATATTTGTGGAGTTACCTTGGTGCTACACTATAATCCCCACAGCATCAGTGTGCTCCTGGGCTGTGACGAAGCTTATTCTTCTCCCCCACTATTTCAAGTTTTATTTTGCTTTTTGTATGTATGTTTGTTTGTTTGCCATACATGCATGTGCGTATTTGTGTTTGTGTGTGGGGGTACACATGCATGCATGTGTGTGCATGCCTGTGGAGTCCTGAGGTTGATGTCTGGTGTCTTCCTCAGCTTCTCCCTACCTTATATATTGATTGAAGTAGAGGCTAAAATGAACCTGGAGCTTGTCAGCTTACTTCAGGGATTCTCTGTTTCTACCTCAGGCAGGCTAGGGTTACAGGGGTGAGGGCACCATGACCATCCAGCTTAGATTTTTTTAAAAATAATTTTATATGTTTAGTGTGTGTGTGTGTGTGTGTGTGTGTGTGTGTGTGTGTGTGTGAGAGAGAGAGAGAGAGAGAGAGAGAGAGAGAGAGAGAGAGAGAGAGAGACCTGTGGAGGTCAGAGGAAAACCTGTAGAAATCACTTCTCTTCTACTGTGTGAGTCCCAGAGATCAAACTCAGGAACTCAAACTTGTCAGCAAGCCCCTTTACCTGCTGAGTCCTCTCACAGGACCTCACCTAGCATTTACTGGATGCTAGAAATCCAAACTCCAGTTCCAAGCACTTACAGCCTCTCCCTTTATTCTTCTCTTTTTAAAGTTATAAATAAATTCTTGCTATGGACAAAGGAAGTCATTGTTTCAAATAATGTTCCCTGTCTCAAATAAAAAGGTAACACATGTCACAAACAGAAAATTGTTCTCCGAACTGTTTGAATGATGGATGCTAGCAGGTACAGGGCAGATGGACTCACCTTCTTTACATCCCTCACCAGCAGATGAAGGGTGTTTGGTGGGCCCAGTCTCTGAAAGGGAAGCAGTCAGCCACAATAAGTATGGTTGGCCTTCAACTCTTGAGCAAAATTCTGCCCCACTGAACTGTGGGGTTCATAATGTACTACTGACTCATTTCTTTTCTAAGACACCTGGCTGTGGTCACCACATTCAAATGTGTGTGAAATACTTTGGATAATTTTAGTGTTCTTGCAGTGTGAATATCTGCATGCTTTACATCATGTCTGTCACAGGAAGTCTTAGAATGTGGGAAGAAGAAGTAAGTTTCCAAAACTTGAATTGTACTAGTGTAGGCAAAGCAGATTTCATCCAAACACACCCTGTTCTGACACAGCACACCTCCTACCGGTTAAAATTTGTTTTCCCTGTAAGCAACAGTTGACTAATAACCCTGATGACTCTTCAGTCTGCTGCTGCCTTAGGACAGGAGGTCCTCTTGCTTCACAAGCATAGGATGTAAATGCAGACTTGCAGGGCTTCGTCTGGTCATTTTTAGACTTTTTGACTTGCACAAGTAACACATGAGTTGTCACGAGACACTGAATCTGAATCCTTTCCCTAGGCTAGTGATCCACAGTCCTTATCTCATTTTCCACATGAGCTGCAGCTCTGGGTAAGCCCTGTGACCCCCAGGGGATGCCTGATGCTACGGTGTTCTGTGTCATGATGTTCAGTGGGTTGGGACCATCACATACACATTTTCACCACTGAGATGGCTTTATGAAAGACGTGAGCCCCATTGTACAGCGAGGATCATCTGTCTACTCTAGCTGGAGTGACTGGCTGGCATGGCACAGTTGCTAAGAATATCAACACAGATCGGCCAGGAGCAAGTGAGAATTAGCTGCCCCCCACGGCACACTGGCCTTCCAGCTGAGGCTGCTTCAGTGAGTCTAAACTCAACTGAGGGCTTGTTGTTGTTGTCGTTACATAATATGTGTCAGTGATAGGAGTATTCTGAGGGCTAGCTCGCCTCCTCCAGCCTTCTCTCTGGGATGCTCACGGTGTTGTAAAGCTCCTCCAGCCTTGGGATGGTGAGGAAGTGTTGCATGTTCACCCCGTTTTCAATCAGGAGCTTCACAAAGTCAACCCGATCTAAGACGAGAGCATCCAGCATGGCTTGTTCCAAGGCATTCACCTGCACGAAATCCAGAAGGGAGACCATGAATTGCCTCCCTGGAGACTCCAGGCAGGGGGCACTAGAACCCATCATGGAAAGTTCTGGAATATTCTGAGCTGTATTCTCTGCAGTTTTGTTTGTTAACCTGGTGATAGGCATTGAGCCCATGTTCTCACATATGCCAGCCAAGAGCTGTACTAATGGCTGCACCTGGCCTGTGGTTCCCAGGGTTATTTTCTTTGAATGAATGTGCCTTAACCTTCTCTTCTTTCTGCTCAGCCTGGTCTTCACATGCTCTGTCAAAGTCTGTAAGGGATTTTCTGTTTTTAAAACTGAGTTGAAAAGGGCTGAAGAGTTGGCTCAAAAGCTAAGAGTACTTACTGCTCTTAAAGAGGATTCAGGTTCAGTTCCCAGCACTTACATGGCAGTTTACAACCTGTCTGCTAATTCTAGCCTCAAGGCATCCAATGCCCTCTTCCAACCTCTGTAGACACTAGGCAAGTATGTGGTGCACATATATACACGCAGGCAAAACACTCATACACATAAAATAATAAAAATAAACAAATCTAATTTTTTTTAATGAGTTGAGGACCACTATCCCAACGTTGCCCTATTCACTTTCTCTCTGCTGTTTCCTTGGCTGGGGAGCATCTTTTGATGGTGGTAGGACCATGTGGGCATGTCACAGGCCACTGGGGTGTTGTGTGGGTGAGTGACCACACACTCCTAATTATGGAACAAAGGTACCACTCTGAAAGGAAGCCATGGTCATCGCTCTCTCTGCTTGGCAGGCACGCAGACACGTGGTACAGAAGAATAAGGGAACCTAGCCACATGTTTACAACTCACACAACAAAGCCCTTTGGAAGATAGAGCTAGTGGTAGTATGGAGAGGGGTGATGGGTGAGTAGCAGCAGCTACCCAGCTTGGGAGGCTGGAGCCATCCATGCATGATGTTTCTGGGTCTCCCTGCTGCTGAGACAGGCAAGCAGGGCCTCTGCAGTGACAAGAGCATGGTGTAATGACAACCACTCCTACTTATGAAACAGTGGTGAACACAGTATTGCCACTGAAATATTGGCATCAGCCCATCAGTCCTCCACCCTGGTGGGGATGAAGCAAAGGAGACTGGAGTGCCCCTTCCCTGGAGAACTAGGGCAATGCCAGCTCTGGTCTTTGCAGTCTCAAGACACGTGAGCAAGACTCCACACACCCAGTTCAGCAGCTCGATCTTCCGGGGGTCCGTTTCTTCTTCCACCTCCTCTTTCACTTTGCCTTTCTTCTTGCCTTTTCCTTTCCCTCTCCCCTTGGTTGTGGCTGTTGGTGGCTTCTTCTCCTTCTCTGTGACTTTGGTGTCCACCGGAGGGGCTAGGCTTCCCAGTGGCTGCAATCCATAACAAGCAGTGTTGGGAAAAGGTACCAAGACTGCCACTTATTCTAAGACAAGTGTGGTGACACCCCAAACTCTATATGCATACACGGAGTATATACACATACCTACATCTACATGCTCACACATGCACACATGGCATAGACTCGCATATATCCACACACATGAATAGTACAAACACATGTACACATTGTAAGGTATACACGTGCACATTCATATTCATGCAAATAATGTGCACTTGGTGAAGGTGTATACACCCATGGGTAAAACTATGAACATGTGCATGAGTACACACATATTATACACCCAGGGCACATATGTACCAGCACACACACAGGCATGCACACATGTACACATGCAAACTCTTGTCACCATGGCCTGGATGTCTGATGAAGTATATCCTAATACTGTGAACCACTGTTCATCATGGGCACAAAGACTTAATTGTTCTGATGCAGTGTCTGTGAGTATTTGAAGTGGATAATATGTTGATTGATGGGTATATTTTGAGGCTGAGAAGCAAATCAAAAGGTACCAGAGGTATGCTGATAGTCCTCTTATGACGGGAGGATATGACCATGAATGAATCAGAGGTAATATATAAGAATGCAAGCCGCTGTCCAGGAGGAAATGTGAACTGGAGATTATTGTGGCTAAAGCAGCTTTAGCAGGTGTCTTGGAACTGCACAATGTGGTTGGTGATGGATGGAGCTTCAGATGCACATGCAGTGTGGTGATGGATGGAGCTTCAGGGGCACATGCAGTGTGGTGATGGATGGAGCTTGAGAACATGCAGTGTGGTGATGGATGGAGCTTCAGGGGCACATGCAGTGTGGTGATGGATGGAGCTTCAGGGGCACATGCAGTGTGGTGATGGATGGAGGCTTCAGGAACACAGGCAGTGTGGTGATGGATGGAGCTTGAGAGCATGCAGTGTGGTGATGGATGGAGCTTCAGGGGCACATGCAGTGTGGTGATGGATGGAGGCTTCGGGAACACAGGCAGTGTGGTGATGGATGGAGCTTGAGAACATGCAGTGTGGTGATGGATGGAGCTTCAGGGGCACATGCAGTGTGGTGATGGATGGAGCTTGAGATGCACATGCAGTGTGGTGATGGATGGAGCTTGAGAACATGCAGTGTGGTAATGGATGGAGCTTCAGATGCACATGCAGTGTGGTAATGGATGGAGCTTCAGATGCACATGCAGTGTGGTGATGGATGGAGCTTCAGGGGCACATGCAGTGTGGTGATGGATGGAGCTTGAGAATATGCAGTGTGGTGATGGATGGAGCTTGAGAACATGCAGTGTGGTGATGGATGGAGCTTGAGATGCACATGCAGTGTGGTGATGGATGGAGCTTCAGATGCACATGCAGTGTGGTGATGGATGGAGCTTGAGAACATGCAGTGTGGTGATGGATGGAGCTTCAGGGGCACATGCAGTGTGGTGATGGATGGAGCTTCAGGGGCACATGCAGTGTGGTGATGGATGGAGGCTTCAGGAACACAGGCAGTGTAGTGATGGATGGAGCTTGAGAACATGCAGTGTGGTGATGGATGGAGGCTTCGGGAACACAGGCAGTGTGGTGATGGATGGAGCTTGAGAACATGCAGTGTGGTGATGGATGGAGCTTCAGGGGCACATGCAGTGTGGTGATGGATGGAGCTTGAGAACATGCAGTGTGGTGATGGATGGAGCTTGAGAACATGCAGTGTGGTGATGGATGGAGCTTCAGGGGCACATGCAGTATGGTGATGGATGGAGCTTCAGGGGCACATGCAGTGTGGTGATGGATGGAGGCTTCAGGAACACAGGCAGTGTGGTGATGGATGGAGCTTGAGATGCACATGCAGTGTGGTGATGGATGGAGGCTTCAGGAACACAGGCAGTGTGGTGACAGGCTGAAGACTCCGAAGGCAGAGGGTGCTCACTCAGTGGAATAGGAGAGACAAAGAAGTGGGCCTTACCTCCTGGGAAGTGTGGAGTGTGGGGTGTCATGGTAAGGCAGCCAGGGCAGAAGCGCTGGCCCCCTGTGAAGTCCTCTGTCCCCCGCCTTCCTCCCATCACCTTCCCCTCTTCGGTCATCCCTAGCCCCTCCTCTTCTCTTTCTCTACTCACTTTGCTGTGTCTTTCTGTCCATCGCTCTGGCTTTGGTCACTGGTGACAATGCTGGTGGTGTCCAGGTCCTGGGCATTACTCAGCCCCCTTCATGTTCAAGCCCTTAGTCATGTGACTCAAAAGCTGCTTCCTCCCTCAGCCTTCTCTACCAGCTTCTTGGGCACTGCAAGCTCCAGCTTTTTTTTTTTTCTGTGTGGCCAGTGCTTCCCAAGGCTCTTCTGGCCTCTGCCCTTAGCCCCTGTCACTTTGATTTTGCTCTCTCCCTCAGCAGGCTTATGGCTGGGGATCTGATGTCCTCTTCTGGCCTCCATGGGCACTGTATGTATATAGTGCACTCACATACATGCAGGCAAACATCAATATTCATAAAGTAAAAATAAATAAAAGTCTTTAAAAAGTCATTTACCCCAGAAGGCAAAAAAAAAAAAAAAAAAAAAAAAAGAGAGAGAGAGAGAGAGAGAGAGCAGAACCTTAAGCCAGGCAGTGGGTTAAGGCACATGCCTTTAATCCCAGCACTTTGGAGGCAGGGGCAGGCAAATCTCTGAGTTTGAGGCCAGCCTGATCTACAAATTGAGTTCCAGGCCAACCAGGATGCACAGAGAAACCTTGTCTCAAAAAACCAAACCAAAACAACCAAATATAAACAAAAATAAACAGAAACAAAGCAAGAAGTAGAAAATGATGCTGAGAAAAAAGTGCACCCAGGAGACCTCTCCTCCAAAGCAGTCCTTTCCAGCGTCCCTCATCTCCACCAACTTATCAGCTGTGCAAGATGGGGGACTGGGTGTCCTTGCTGATATCTTGCTCTCTGCCTCCCTCCGTGATTAGCCCATCCCTATATGCAGTCATGTTTCATACCCAGAACTGCTTAATTCTACCCTGTGTTTGCTTTGTTTTCTGTCTCTGCTCTAGGTCCAGATGCTTTTTCTCATCTGGGTCACTTTAATAGCCCATTAGAGGGTTACACAGCTGCCACGGATGGTCCCCTCCCAGTGCTTCTGAAACAAATAGCCAATGCAGCCTGGAATAGATGAAGAAAGTATAATGCACTCTATAGACACTTGCACTTAAATGCGCATGCACACTCACATACATAGAGAGAGAGAGAGAGAGAGAGAGAGAGAGAGAGAATATGCAACAGCGATAAGAATGATACTGTCTAAAGAGTAAAGGCAGCCTATAGGACAGTGGTTCTCAACCTTCCTAATGCTGTGATCCTTTAATACAGTTCCTCAAGTTATGCTAACCCCCAACCATAAAGTTATTTTGTTGCTACTTCATAACTATAATTTTGCTACTGTTAATGAATATTAATAATGTAAATATCTAATACGCAAGATATCTGATCTGTGACTCCCAAGATGTGCAGGGTGTGTTTTCATTGTTACAAACTGATTCAAAGGGGTCGCAGCCCACAGGTTGAGAACTGCTGCTTTAGATAACGGCAACCCAATAGTTGAACACTTATTTATTGCAGAGAAATGAAAACTGGCAGTAACACAAAATCCTGAGCACACGTTAGTGTCTCTGTGTGTGCCTCTATGTGTGTATGTATGGTGTATATGCATAAATATATGTGGGTGTGGGTGATGTATATACATAAAATGAGTGTGTGTGTGTGTGTGTGTGTGTGTGTGGTCAACCTGAGCAGCATCTGCCTCAATTGCTCTCCACCTTATTTTTTAAGATAAGGTCTCTCTCTCTCTCTCTCTCTCTCTCTCTCTCTCTCGTGGAGCTGACTGACTTGCAAGGCTGGCAGGCACCTCAGATACCCCTAGGACCCTGACTTCACTTCCAACACTGGGATTACAGTCACATGCTATCAAACATGGCTTTATATTTGAGTGTTGTGAATCTAAACTCAAGTCCTCATGCTTGTTCAACAAGCATTTTGCCCACTCACTGAGCTGTCTCCCTAGTGCTCTGAGCACACATTTTATAGTTGTGCTACCATATCCTGAAAATAACAAAAACATTATAGAGATATGTAGCACATTGGTGATTGTCAGGGTTAAAGAGGAAGCAGAGATGGGAAGAAATCAGTATAGATATTTAAGGAGATGGGGGCTTCCTTGGGTTGATGGCTATGTTCTGTGTCTTGATGGTATCAATGTCAACATCTTGATTGCACCATCATTTTGCAAGAAGCTTCCACCAGAGGGATGAGTGAAGGGTGTGCTCTGGTATTTCTTACAACAACATATGAATTTACAAGGGTCTCAAAATACAGACTTCAATTTTTAAAAGTTGTCAAGGTCTTCAGAGAAAACTTACGTCTTTCCCAACCAGGTCTTCCTTGTTCTCCACCATGCCCCATGGAGCGATTCCTATAGCACAGAGCCGGCCTCTAGACTTGGAGGAGTGGTCTTTCAAGGCATCTCCCACATGGCTGACGACACCTGCAAGCAGCCATATGCCACATTTCAGTCCCTTTTATGCCACATCACATCACCACTGACAAACTTCAGGGGCGCCTGCTCTGAGCCTCCATAATCCCTGTGGATCAGGGGTGAGACCTATTCTCCTCACGAAGAGAACACATCCCACACAGGTCCTTCCTCCTCATAACCATTGATCCTGTGTTAACTCCTGAAGTAGGGAAATAAGAGCAGACCCCAAAACAGCTGGGCAAGGATTTCCTCTACAGATTTCTGTGACCCACAGCTGGAATGGAAGTCACTGAGATCTCATCGGTAGTCCTTAGCTACATTCTGCTAACAGCAGGAGACAGACCACTAGTCATATTCCTTAACTCATGTATTTTCAGTTTATTTTCCCACAAAGCATGGAAACAATGCAGATTGGCTCGTGGAAAACGACACTTGCCCATGGTCATGCTCAGAGAATGGCACAGACTGGGCGATTCAGATGCTCACTGTTATTCCCACTGAGGTTTAGACCTCAGATGTCCCCCAAAGCCCCATGTTAGATGCCTAGTGTCCAGCTGGCGACTGTGGGGAGGTGGTGGAAACTCTAAGAGAAAGGACCCGGCATGTGGTTTGTGGGTCACTGGGTATGCCCTTGAAGAGTTGTCAGCTCCAGTCACGTTCTCTGTTTTGCTTCACTACATGCTCCCACCAGGAGGTATTGCCACAGGTCCAAAGCAGTGGGGCCAACTGACCACAGGCTGAGACGTTCACACCGTGAGCCAGAGTAAACCTCTTCTTAGCTCATTATCTCAGGTGTCTGTTGGGTGATGGAAAGCCACCTAACAAAATTATGTTTATACTATTTAAACAGACCAGCCTCAACAACAAGAAAACCCTGCTGAATAAAAGGTTCCATTCTTGTTACAGCTGGCATCAGGAGTCCATGTGTCCAGTCTCCTAGCCATTCTTACCAGGAGCCCCTCTGCAACCTCAGTTGAGTTCCAGGTGTGTAGATCCACAGCAAGGGCAGGCCGCTCTTACCAGTGCTCACACCCCCGGTGAAAATCCAGGCCCCCGTGGTCATGGCAGCTTTGATCAGGCCTTTCCCAAACACCTGCTTCAGCTTGGGCTGCATCTCAAAGCTCTGGAGGCCTCCGTGCACTGATATCAAAAGCTTGGGAAGCTCCAGCTGCCAATCTTTCACCATGAGATGGAGCAAGGAGTCTGGCTTGGTATCGTAGGAAACGCGGATGTACTACAAAAGAATGCACGGTGCTCAGCGCCTGCTCTTGGTTTTGTTTTTCCTCTCCGAGGGGAACATGAGTACCACACATGTTCAAGCAAGAACTCCCTCAGGGCCTCGAGGTCCTCTGTGACCTGGGCCCTCTGCATTAATCTTTAGCCAAGCGACTGAAGGGAACGTGGGGGAAAGATGGCCAGATTTAGCAACGGAAAACATAGGACACCAGGGCTAGGATCCAAATGTTTGTGTTACCCTGGCAGCCACGTGCTAAATGTCTATCCCAGAGCAGTAGAGATAAGAGCTAGATAAGGGACAGTGCTCCAGGGGCCCATGGAGTCTACTCCTTCGTCCTGTATGTGAACATACAGCAAGAAGGTGTCATTTATTAAACTAGGGGCAAAACCAGACGAACTGGGACCTTGACTGCAGGCGTCTTAGCCTCTAAAACTGTGCATAGTACATTTCTGTTTAGAAATCCCCCCATCTAAAGTGTTGCAGTATCCGCTGACCAGGCTAATGGGCCTATCTAAATTTGAATTTTTGAATGGTTTGAAAATGAATATTTTAAATGATTTAGCACAGTATCTTTTTTATTTTTAATTTTTTTAGCATTTTTAAAAATTTTATAATTTAATTTAATTTTACGTATCTGCCACAGATTCCCCTGTCCTCCCTCCTCCCACCACCACCACCTGCCCTCCCCCTAGCCTACCCACCCCTCCATTCCCATCTCCTCCAGGGCAAAGACTCCCCTGGGGATTCAGCTTAGCCTGGTAGATTCAGTCCAGGCAGGTCCAGTCCCCTCCTCCCTTCACCCAGGCTGAGCAAAGCGTCCCAGGTTCCAAACAGGCAGCTCACACACTAAGGACAGGTCCGGGTCCCACTGCCTGGGTGCCTCCCAAACAGTTCAAGCTAATCAACTGTCTCACGCATCAAGAGGGCCTGGTCCAGTTGGGGGCTCCTCAGCCATTGGTTTATAGTTCATGTGTTTCCATTAGTTTGGCTATCTGTCCCTGAGCACAGTATCTTTGCTCAAAGCAGCACATCACATATAAGAGTTGGTATAGAAATGTACTAAAAATTATGTCTTCTTTTGTCTCACATTCAAACATATCTGAATGTCTTATAGTTTGTTTGCAAACTTAACCTTGAGAGAATCAATTCCAAGTTGGCTCAGCTAGAACAATGGTCCAGGATGTTGGGCAATGCTATTGTTGAGTGAGTAGGAAAGGTCATGAGCCCACATGTGGACTAGCCTTCTTCTCCTCAGGGTGAATAAGAAATTAATGGTCAGGGGCTGTGGTTCCTGTGTGCTGCCTTTTTGTGTCCATGCTAATACATAGGATGCCATCCCAGAAAATTTTGTGTTGTGGTATCTGAAACATAACTGAATTTTATTTGAATAATAATATTGGACCAATGAGATGAAATTGCAAAAGCAGTATTGAGAATCAGCAGCATGGCATTGTGGGCTGGCACCTCCCCTCACTGCAGGGCCCACCAGAAAGGGAGCTAACATCCCCTATCTACAACAAACTGTGAGGGACTGTTCCTCTCCTCTTGCTAGCTGAGAAGAGAAGACAGGGAAGCTGACCTCAGAGGAAAATGCTTGTAGAGGCTCCCCATGCGCCAAGGACGGTGAGAAGTCCACGGTTATTATTACTGTTTTAAAGAACTTTTTGGTTTTGCTTGTTTGTTTAGTTGATTTTTTGTTGTTGTTTTTTGTTTGTTTGTTTGTTTGTTTGTTTTTGTTAACTCGACATAAGCCAGGGTCGTCTGGAAAGAGGGATCCTCAACTGAGAAAATGCTTTTATCAGACTGTCCTGTAGGCAAGTTTATAGAGCATTTTCTTGATCAATAATTGATGTGGGAGGGCCCAGTGCACTGTGGGTGATGCCAGCCCTGGGCAGGTGGTCCTGGGGTGTATAACAAAGCAGACTAAGCAAGCTGTGAGGAGCCAGCACTTCGCCATGGCCTCTGTGTTGGTTCCTGCCTCCAGGTTTTTGCCTTGAGTTCCCTCAGTGATGCAATGTTACCTGGAAACATTAGATGAAATAAAACCCTTTTCTCCTCATTTCTCTTGACTACAGTGTTTATCATAGCAATAGAAAGCACAGGAGGACACCAGGGTGGGGCAATAGAGAGTGTGTGCAAGGCTAGGGTGTGCCTTGTGGTTTAGAGCTTGGAGTGGATTCGTGGAGGCTGCGTGTACCTTACAGTGATGGAAAATCCATCCAAGCAGATTCACCTCATGGACTTGCAGTAAGGTGCCTATGAAGGTTTAGTTGTAAGCCTGGGGAAAACCCAGATCTCTGCATCCTGGGAGCCTGTCCCCTGGTGAAGCCGGGGTCCCTGTGCACAGTGCCCAATCACCCCTCTTACCATGGCTTTATTGGAGTAGCCTCCACCCTGGAATTCGAGAATCCCATAGGAGTCCGTTGGATAGCTCTGGGTGTGTTTGCTGACGGACCATTTCCCCGACTGTGCATCCACCTGCTTGCTCTCCTCTCCTGTTGTGCTGGGAGCCCCGCTGGGCAATGGGGGGATGTGCTGGTTAATGAGCTGACCACAGCAACACCTGAAAGAAGAGCAAAGCAGACTGATCAGCAGCATCCTTCCCTCCCACGAGTGAGTATAAACTTGCCTGCATGGATGAGCTGGGTCCAACCAGGGCTACAAGGATATCTTTGTCATCGGCTTCGTCGGGGACAGAAGTGATCCCTGTGGTTCGCTTTCCGAAAAAGCGACACATCACTACTTATATACCAGTCTGCTTACAACACAGTGGATGGCTGTTCTTTCTTACTGAATGAGTGGTCATCGTTTACTGTCTTGAGGACATTACCAGGAGCTGGGCCCTCTGAACACTGCTGAACATTTTGTGACAAGGTACAACCACAGCCCTGGAGCAGATAAGTGGCCTTCTGGAATTCTACAGTGCTGCAGGATTCTTCTGTTTTTTAGTGAAACCTTTCTTCCTGCCCAAGTAGCACTGAAGGCCGAGTTGTCCAGTCCTGAGAAGCCATGTTTGGGCTTTGCAGATCTTGATTTTCAGGGTCTGTCCACAACTCAGCCAACCTCGGTCCCGTGCTCCTTCCTAGTCTCCTTTGAGCATGCCCATGGTCTTTCCAAGCATGCCCAGGGGTTCCGTGGTCACTGTCATGGTTGGCTGCCACACAGTTCATGCCTGAACCACCAAAGCTTGGAATGCCCCTTAGGGAGAACAGCAGGGGCCCGGAGTGATGTCTTGGTACATGGGGGCGGGGGAGCTCTCCTCTTCCGTTTGCTTTGTCAGTGTTGTGAGTTGATATTTGGGGTCTTTCTCTCTCTCCTGCCCCATCCCCTTTTCTCCACTTTCCTTTCCTCTCCCCTCTTTTTCCTTTTTTCCATTCCCTTCTCTCTTCTTTTTCCTTCTGCCTTCCCCCTCATTCCATTTTCCCTCCCTTCTTCCCTCCCTCCCCCTCCTCCCTCCCCTTCCTTTCCTTCCTCTTCCCCTCCCTCCTCCCCTTCCCCTGCCCCTCCCTCCCTCCCTCCTCTCCTTCCTCCCCCTCCTCCCCTCTCTCCCCTCTCTTCCCCTCCTCCCTCTTTCCCCCTCCTCCCCTCTCTCCCCCTCCTCCTCTCTTTCCCCCTCCTCCCCTCTCTCCCCCTCCTCCTCTCTTCCTTCCTTCTTCCCTCCTCCCCCCCCCCCCCCCCCCCCCTCTCCCTTCCTCCTAGTGGTTTTCACCATTCTGGATTCTTACAAAAGCTCATGTGCATTTTAGAACTTGATTGTCAACTTCCATAACAAAGCCACTCGAGTGGGGTAGTGTTAGTCAGACTTCTGTTCCTGCTGTGGGGGAACAAGGATGTGTTGCGGGAAATCCGTTTCTGTTGTTGCTCCGAGACCACCAATGGAGTCGGACCTTGGTTTGGAGTCCACATTCAGCTGCCTGAAGCAGAACATAGAGTTTTCTGGCCATCTCCGAGGAATGCAGAGGAACGAACACACAGGAGGAATAAGGAAGGGCCAAAAGAGATGCACAGCCTTTTTGATGGGGAAGGTAGAGAAGAGAGCGAGGTGATTGTTTCTCTGCTGCTCTATGGATCTTTCAGGTTTCTTCCCTAATATCTGACTCCCGAGATCTATTTTTCAATAAAACAATAAAAGAAGCCGCAATAAGAAAGGAAGAAAGGTTTGGTTCACATTTTCAGAGACCTGTGGAGGAGGACCAGCACCAGCCCCCTCTCTGGCCAGGACACAGAGAGGGAAGGCCTGTGTTACACATCCCCTTTCTCACTGTCGCTGTTCCAGGGCCCCAGCCTTGGGGATGGTGTGTCTCACATTCAGGGCAGACCTTCCTGCCTTAGCTAGCCCTTTCTGGAACCACCCTAACAGACACACCCAGAGTGTGGGCCACTAATGTAGGTGTTTTTAATCGAGTCAAGTTGACATGGAGATTAGCTGTCATCTGGGGATTAAGTTGCATTTGTGTGTCATTTTGTGAGCCATTTTAATCATGACACATCTTTGGATCTGAGAGCAGGGATGTTTTCCAAATTGCTTAGAACTTCATTTATCTTTCACAAATGTCTCGGTCTGGGAATCGGTATTACTGGCTTCATGCAACCAGCTGCCAGAGTGCCCCCCCCCACACACACACACACATGTTTTGGGCAGAGCTTATGGAGAATTTGTGTTGATTCTTCTGGAATGGTTTCAGAGGTCAGTGGAGAGAGACCACCTGGACCTGGGTTCATTCTCATTACTAATAACAACCAATGGGGAGGCTTTCGACCACTGACCCTGACCGCACCAGTTACTTAATGTGTGCGTATTTCCATTGGGTATTTCTCCCCTGGGCTAGCTTGGTTGGTTTGTACCTTTCTGGGGATTTGTTAAATTATCTCATTTGTTGTACAAATCCCACCATTGCTTCGTGCTGATTTCTGTTTAAGATTGCCTGTTACTCTCACGCCTGACATTACAGTCTTAGCTCTACGGTCTTCTTCAGTTTGGCTAATTGAGTCACAGATTCCTGTTCTTTTCCAAGAACAACTTCTGGCTTTTGCCACCAACGTCCCTCTGCCCTGCAGCATGGGCCGCACAGGCCTCTCCTTCCTTTCAAAGCATGGGCATCTTCCTTCTGCTTGCTCCACGTCCACTCTGCTCTTAACCGTGTCTTCTGATGGATGGCTAGGTTGTTATTTAGAAGTTCTCTTCTTTCTTAATCCAGGCGTTTATGGGCACAAATCTCACTGTCAGTCTATGTTAGTGCATCTCCTCAGCTTTGGTGTGTCATGTCTTTATTCTCATTTGCCTTGGAGTATTTTATTCCCCATCTGATCTCGGCTTTGATCTACTGGTTACAGAGGAGTATCTTCACTTTGTGAGGTACCATTTTTTTCTTCTTCTATTGATTTCTAACTTTATTTAATTATGGTTCAGGACCATGATTTGACTTGTTTAAGGATATTAAGGCTTATGTCACAGCTTGGCCTCTGGTCTGTCTTGGAAATGATCACCTGTACTTGAAAAGATTGTGTTGGTCACGTGTTCTGTAGATACGGCTGTTCTGATCCTTCCTAGAGATAGAAGTTTCTTTCATATAAATAAATTAGGGAGTTGGACTGCAGACACCCCAGAAGATTTTCTGAGACTTTCAAAGGACTAGCTGGGAGAGAGCCCAAGGAAGAGCTGCAAAGAGGAATTCTCTGCCAGGGCGTTTGCATCTCAGCAGAGGAGCTTATTAGCCCCATGACTTTTTAATGGATCCTGTGGGGACAAATTCTGGCATGTCCTTGCCTCTTCACCCTTCTCCCACAGACATGAGAAGAATAGTTGCTGAGGCATACTCACAAGCTCTGACTCAGATAATGCTTCCACAATAGCGTCTGACATACCTGTTTGGGTCTTTTGTGCTGGGAATTACAAAGATGCATTCCCTTTTGCAAAACGTTTTCTCTATCCAAGCTTTCTGACCCTGGAAGAGAAAGGAATGAAAATTAGATTCCATAAGCTATCACCAGGGTTCATTAAAAAAAAAAAAATCACATGACTTGGAAGATGGATCAGAGGGTAAAGGTGTTTGCCACCATGCCTGATGACCTGAGTTCAGTTCCTGGAACCCACATCTAAGGAGAGAGCAGACTCCTGCAAGTTGTCCTGTGCTCCATCTATGCACCATTACACACAGTACATGCACACAATCAATCAATCAATCAGTGTAATTTTTAAAAATTAACATGCCATTAATAGGAAGTTTCCTATTCTGTGGTGT
Organism: Onychomys torridus; assembly: GCF_903995425.1. NCBI lineage: Eukaryota > Metazoa > Chordata > Mammalia > Rodentia > Cricetidae > Onychomys > Onychomys torridus. Next base: position 44,604,826 of record NC_050443.1, on the reverse strand, counting down.
GTGTGTGTGTGTGTGTGTGTGTGTGTGTGTGTGTGTGTGTGTTTCTTTTTTGTATTGTTGAGGATCAAACCTAATGTCTTACCCAAGGCTGAGCTATGGTCTTGGCCTTGCCTAAGATATCTGAATGGTTATTTCAATGAGAGGTTGCATGTGTTTAGGGATCTGGTGTTTTGAAACAGAGGTAGCCTGGAAACATGTATTTCTGTTTCCCACTTACTGAACTTAATTCACTGGCATCTACTGGCTGAAGATATTCTTTGTGCAAGGTTCTGTGTTGAGTGCTGTGGAGACTTTCCAAGGAGAGGAAGCAGAGGACAGTGTCCTTCACCCTCTAAAAACAGGAGGCGATGGCTGAGAAAACACAAGGAGAAGGGGTGGGGCAGCATCAGGCTGCATCCAGCCACAAGGACTGAGATAACTTCCTGTAGTGGTTTCTTTTATTGAGAAGGCCAAGGCCCAGCTGCCTCTAATCAAGTTATATTGATCTCAGACACACCAGGAACACCCTTACATGGAGGAGGAGGCTCAGAGCAGTGAAAAGATTGGCCTGCCTCAGAAGGAGACCATAGATGGAGAGTCAGCAGATCCCTGGGAGCAGGTGCTGGGAGGTCCCTGGAAAAACCTGCCCAGGCTGGCTGGAGGAGCGTTAACAATGTGTGTGTGTGTGTGTGTGTGTGTGTGTGTGTGTGTGTGTGTGTGTGTGTTATATTTATGTCAATGTATGTGTGTGCACAACTTGAGCCTTGTGTATGGGTGTGTGTGGTATGCCTGTTGATACATGACCAGTGTCTGTGCATAGATATATGTATTGTGGTGTGTTTGTGCATAGGAGTGTCTGGTAATGGGACTATATGGGCAGTGTGTGTGTGTGTGTGTATGTATGTGTGTGTGTGTATTATGTGTTAGATAGATATTATGTGTGTGCTGTATTACATAGAATGTGCATGTTGTGTGTGTTGTGCTGGTTTATGTGACATGTCTGGGATGGTAATGGGCTTATCAGACACTTGCTCAGCATGAGAGTCCTAAGTAACATCTTAGAGAAATGTCAGAAAGCCTCATGTCCATGACTGCTTCCCCACAGTCTCTACTTGGGATCATAATAGTGTTACCGGAGACTAGGGTGTGACCCTGGTGTCTAGAGGGACAGGCCTCAGTGAAGCCTTGATGTCCTCCTCCCCATACCTGGCACTGATGTTGACCTAGGGACTCCCTGTCTCTTTAAAGTTGCCTCTCAGGACAGTAGCAATGACAACACACTGTCACAGCATACCTCCCAAGTTAGTTCACACCAAGGACCTGCCGTCCACCTGTTGCTTCACCAGAGCCCCACCCAGCCCAGAGACATAGACAGGACTACTATGTTCCTCTCAGAGAAGCGTTTCTGGGTACATCCAAGTCCATTGGTCACTCAGTGTCTTTTTAAACAATGGCAGCGAGTGTAACACAAAATCTTCTCCAGGGGCCTTCAAAAGCCAATTGCCGTATATCTCACCCTTCAGATGACCATGTGATAGTGCCATGTGTACTCGTTAGCTTTTATTGTCAATTTGACACACCTAGAATCACCTGGGAAGAGGGGACCTCAGCCAAAAATTACTCAGATCAGACTGGCTTGTGGGTGTGTCTGTCTTGACTTCTAATTGATGTAAGAGGGTCTAGTCCACTGTGGGGAGTACTATCCCTAGGTCCTGGGCCACATGAAAAAGCTAGCTGAATACAAACCAGCAAGCAAGCCAGTCAGCAGCAGACTTCCATGGGGTCCCCTTCATTCCTGCTTTATTTCTGTCCTGACCTCCCTCAATCACAGAGCGACCTGAAAGTGTAAGCCAAATAAGCTTTCCCTTCCCCAGTGTTTCTGGTCAGAGTGTTTTCTTACAGCATAATAGGAATCCTCCTGCCCCACCCATGTGTGTGTGTGTGTGTGTGTGTGTGTGTGTGTGTTTAAATCACTTGCATGCACACACTGGGGATTAATCAGTCCCAAAACCTTGCACAGGCAAACACACAACCACTGAGCTAAAGTCCCATGCCCCAATGATTTAATGACTACCTGACGGTGGTTCTCAACCTGTATGTCATAACTCCCTTGACAAACTTCTGTCTCCAGAACAATATTTACTTTACAATTCATAACAGTAGCAAAATTACAGTAAAGAGTAACAGTGAACTTATGCATCTACAAATATAGGTGAAATCTGAGACTGCGTGCACACCCTCAGCACCAGAAAAGTCTAGCCCCTGAGTCTGCTCGGGACACTCAGACAGCCTGCGGGACAGACATCCTGCTTGTCACCAGCCCACACCCTCCAAAGATGTCCAGCCAGTGGAAAGAGAGGGATTCTGTTCCCAGCACCCACATGGCAGCTCACAGCCATCTGTAACTTTAGTTGCAGGAGATACAGCACCCTCTTCTGGACTCTTTGGGGACCAGGCACTCACAGGGTGCACAGACACACACCCAGGCAAAACACCCACACACATAAAATAACAAACAAAAGACCAAATGCATGCCTAGACTCTCCCTGCTGATGCTTTCCAGAACCCTGGAGTAAGGAAGGCAAGGAGGGAAGGTACTGGGGAGGTGGCTCAGTGGGTAACCTGAGTCAGGATCCCAGCATACATGAAAAAAGACAGCGGTGGCCCATGTCAGCACCGCCAGCATGACAGGGAGGTGTGTGGAGACAGGTGGGTCCTGAGAGCTCCCTGGCTGTCAAGCCTAGCAGAAACTGCAAACTTCCGGTCCAGTGAGAGACCTTCATTCAAGGCAACATGGTAGAGAGCATGAGGAAGGCACCAGATGCCCTGCTCTGGCTTTCACACTCACATGCACGGTCACACAATGTGTATAAAGACGCTGGGCCAGGAGTGTGTGTGCCCTGGCATTCAGGCCTGCGTTCGTTCCACCCCAGGCAGCACAGAGATGGAGCAGTCTCAGTGTGAGTCTCTTCCCTTCTCTGCCCTTGCGGCGCATCTGTGACCCCCATAGGGGTATTAGCTTTGCTTTTCCCCTCTAGTCTGTGAAAAGGTGGGTTTTTCTGAGTCTTGAACACCTGCCATTGTTTGGGGTCCTAGTCAAGTACAGCCAATGTCCTTATCCCTGTTCCACGCAAAATCTTTTCGCCTAGCACGTGGGTTCTGACCAAGCAGTGGGAAGGGTGTGAGGAGAACAGGCTGATGAGCAGTGGGGCCTGCTAGTTACCTGTATATTTATTTTTTAATGGAATGATCTGTAAATATGGCCCATGTGTCCTATGTAAGATCAGAGGAGTCTGAACTCTCTGGGTTCTAATGCAGCTTTATGGTAAAAGGGCTGAGTGAGGTGGTTAGATAATGCCATGTCAGGTCCTGGAGAAGTTTGTCCATGAGGAGAGCTGAGAAGTAGGGGTTCCAAGGGATGTGGGGTCACCAGCTGCATTAACAACTTGACCTTCTTGTCTGTACTTGAAGGAGGATGGTCCAACAGGGAGGGTATGGTAGGAAGCAGGGCTGCTAGGACACACTCTTGAGAAGGCTAGGGCCAGCTGGAGGGTGACATGGGCGGGCTGCAAAGGCAGGGTGTGACTTTGCTCTGGCAGAAACTGGAGAAGCGACTTCCAAGTATAAACACTAGTTTTCTGCTACATGAGTCTGTTTACGCAATGGCCATTTCTTGGGCCAAAATTAACAGCACACTCCACAGTGAAATGGCTGATTTGTGGACCAGTTTAGTCCAGAGAAACCACTCTTTTCATGTGTATATTTAGAGCAGACAACTCAGACTCTCCCCCACGGCTGCTCATCCCACACAGGAGCTTGGCTGGACTCTTGCATATGAAGTGCAGCTAGTTGGCATTAGCACTTAAGAGGAGTCTAGACTTCTGGCTTCTCCCTTTAGCCTTCAGGAGGTGGGGAGACTGGCTGGTGTTCCTGCACACTGCAGGTGTCTGTGGGGTTCCACCCTTGCCTGGATCCCAGGGGAGGCCCACCTGGGGGAGCACCAGCTTGCCAGGGAAGCTCTCCAATGCAAAAGTCAGACAGGCTCCCCAGCCAGAGAGCGCTTATGTGCACAAGGGCTTAAAACCCACAATCATCCCTTCCTGCTCCACCCTCTGCTTCAGGGGAGGCCCTGGCCTACTGCCAACAGGCCTTTCTGGCTCTTGTGTCTCAAGTTAGACACAGCCTCTCTGTCCCTGTGGCAAAGCAGCCCCCAACATTGCCGAGCTTCTTCCAGAAAGTGAAGGTGAAGCTGTCTTCGCCTAGGGACTGTAAGCAGGTGTCTGACTCAAGTGATAGGGTGTCTATGACGGCATGAAGACCTTATTTCTGGTGGTTCATTTTCAAAATCCCTCAGAGGCCCAGCCTATGTGAAATGTCAGGAGTTGCCCCAGCTTTCCTTCCTAGTGCCAGGGCTCCCTCTGTCCTTGCCAGGGACATTGCCCTGGGGACACTCCAGGGAGAGTCCCAGATGGGAGTCTCAGGGAAAGAGGGTGATCTTCAAGGCAGGGGAGGGTCAGTGGTCTTCCAGTGGTGTGGACTGATAAGTTACCTGTCTCTGGTGACTTCCCTCCCACTCACTCCTAGAAAAGTGACCCCGGTAAGACTCAGTGCACAACACACAGAGAGACTGGAAGAGGATTAGTTGGGGGGAGGGGAGTTAACAGGATATGGCGGGAATGAAAAAAGGTAATGGGGGTGGGTATGATCAAAATACATAGTACGCATGTATGAAATTGTCAAAAAGTGAATAATTAATTGAGGTATAAGACCTAAGTCCTAGATTTTTCCTTAAAGCTTGCAGCTGGGAGCTTTTAGTCCATGTCAGGGATTGTATGACCATCAGCACCATCTACCTCAGAACATTTTCATGGCTCCTATAAAAAAGTCATGTGGGTTGATGAAATGGCTCAGCAGGCAAGGAAGGCTCTTGTTGCCAAGCCTGATGATCTGAGTTCAGTGCCCAGAATCTACAATGTAGAAGGAGAGAGCTAACTCCTACAAACTGTCCTGTCCACCTGCACTGTGGCACACACACACACACACACACACACACACACACACACACACACACACACACACTGAATAAAAACATCGGAAGCAATCATGCACCTGTTAGTGTTACTTTCTATCTCATCCCATTCCCTGCTCCTGGGTATCTTGGATGAGTAGAATCATATGATCTTCCATGCCTGGCTCTTTACACTTAGTGTGAGGTTTTCCAGGTTTATCCACATCTCAGCCTGTGTCAGTCCTGGATTCCTTTGCAAGTGTCAGAAATGGTGCATTGCAAACACCACAAAGCCCTGGCTGAGAGAACTGTTTCCAGTTTCCCACCATTGTGATCAATGCTATAAGAAGACATCATTATTTTTAAAGGAAATGTTGAAACCGCCAGAGAAAGGATGAAGGGAATTCATCCTTGTTGGTACGGAGTGTATGATTTTTTTTTTTCTCTAATTTCATTGTTTATATTGCATTTTTAATTTTCTAAAAATAAGCATGGTTTATTTTACAGGGAAGAAAAAGAAACTGTCCCCGATGTGACCCAGACAAGATGAGGAAGTTCCCACACCTAGTATCCCCCAGAACCAGCAGGCTCTAAGTCTGGGCTTCTTGTCACACCCTTGTATGTGGCAGCATCACTAACATCTTCTAGTAATGTTACTGATGGCCATGCCATATTCCATTTCCTTCCACTGTGACAAAAATCCCAAGGAAACCAAGTTAAAGGAGGAAAGCCACCTCACTTCCCTAATCACTGGAGATTACATGGACCATAGCAGATGTCCTTCCTACCTGTGGATGGGACTCCAGGGAATAACCATCAGGGGTAAAGAAACAGACAGAGCACTTGGTGCTGGTGAGATGGAGACTGGACTAGCCATTGGGAAAGCTGGTGTAGAGATTTTTCAAAATTCAGCACAGAATTAGCATAGGTTCCAGCAATTCTATGTTTATATCCCAAAGAGTGAGAAACAAGTCATGACAAGAAGCCAAGAGACAGAAGTAATCCAGTGTCCATCAGTGGATAAATGGATACACACAATGTTGGGCTAGGTATGCAGTGGAATAGAATTCATCGTTTAAAAAGAAAGAAATTCAGACACAGGCTACCGCATGGCTGATCACTGACGACATTGTGCTAAGTGAAATAAGCCAGTCACAGAAGGGCAAACTCCATATGCATGAGGTTCTAGAGCTGTCAGACTCACAGAGACAGAGATTGCAGTAGTGGCTGCTAACGGTGCAGGGAGGGGAAATACGGAGTTATTTAATAGGGACAGAGTTTCTATTGGCTGTACAGGTATATGAGTGTAGTCAATAACACCATAGGTGAAATTAGCCAGACTCGGAAAGACAGACAGCACATTTGCTATCTGTGCATCCTAGCAAGTATATAAATCTATAAAGAAGGAGATAGTGGGAGCCAAATGGGGATGCAGAAGAAAAGGGACAGTATGGGGTGAATATGGTCCAAGTTCATGATACATTTGAAAGAAATTGTCTTTATGAAACCCACTGTTACATAGATGGTATACACACCAATAAAGTTTTTCATAAAATGTCTATAGCCTTGAATAAGATACAATGAGATATGTGTATGAAGCACAAAGAAATGGATTGTTTTGTATTTCAACTAAAAAATGTATAAGAACAACAACAACAAAAAGGTTGAGAGTAACTTGAATGTTGTGTATTTTGCCACAGCTGAAAATTAAACAGATCAGTAATGCTGATTTGCGGTCTGCCCAAAGAACCAGGGCCTAGGAGTATGCATTTTAACAAGCCCTATCATGGATAGAGGCCAGATCAGTGTGAGCTATACAGCACATACTGTGCCTGTCTGGGGTTCCTTCCAAGGCAGGCTCTCCAGGAACTGCAAGCTCATATGTTGGAGACAGGTCAGAGAGACCAGTGGCTTGGTGCAGCACCAGGATGATGACAATGTGCTGGTTGGTTTTTGTCAACTTGACACAAGCCTAGACATATATTGGAAGAAGGAATATTAATTGAGAAGATGCCTCTATGATTTTGCCCTGGAAGCAAGTCTGTGGGGCGCTGCCTTGATTAACATTGAACATGGGAGGGCTCAGCTCTCTGTGGACAGTGCCGATCCTGGGAAATCATCCCGGGTTATGTAAGAAAGCAGGCTGAGCAAACTATGAGGAGCAAGGCAGCTAAGAACACATCTCCTTGGCTTCTGTTCCTGCCTCCAGGTTCCTGCCCTGACTTCCCTTCATGATGGAACTGATTGGGACATGTAAGCTGAAATATCCCCCTCTCTCTCCAAGTTGCTTTTGGTCATGGTGTTTGTCCAAGCAATAGGACCATAACTAAGACAGAGATTTGTACCAGGTTGTGGGGAACTCCTATGACAGACCTGGTTATGCATTAGTGGCAATTTTGGATGGTATTGGGCCAGAAAAGCTGTTGAACATTTAAAGCTCAGTGGATTGTTCTGTGGGAGCTTGGAAGGTAAGGATGTGAGGGAAACGCAGAATATGGAAGCCTGGCTTGTAAATTTTCAGAGGGTAGTAAAGACTCTATTGAGGCCATTCGATATTTTGAATTCAGGATTTGTATCTGGTCAGCTGGGACTGAAGAGCCAGTGTGATTAGGAAGAGACCAGATTTTATTGAAGATTATAAATCTGAGAATATTTCCTCAGAGCCAGCACACAGAAGCTGTGATCCAGAGTGGGGCAAGGCTGCCCCTCATGTTGGTAGACAAAGTTTATAATGTGTGAGAGTTACCCAAGTGATACGGGGTTGGAAGACATGAAAGAGTCATGAGGAACAACCGAGGCTTGGCCCTGCCGCAGGCCATGGGAGGCCACTGGAGAAGATGTAGACTCAGTCGTGGTGGAAAGCTCCAACACTGCAGGGGTCATGGGGAGAACGCAGGGCCAGCACCATGCAGCAAGGTTAGAGTCTCTGAAGAGGGGCCAGGGAGAGGCTATTGGTGAAAGTGCATCCCAATTGCTGTGCAAATCCCAACATTTTGGAGATGCCAGTACCATGGACGACCACCAAGGACAGCAGCAGCAACGCACCTGAGCCACAAGCTGTGTGTGTGTGGTAGAGGGCAAAGCTGGACAAGTGTCACTGGCAAGCCCTGTGGAGCCTACAGGACTATGAGTGGGTCCCAGATGTGAAGAGTTGAACTTTTTACACTATTGAACCTTGGTTTTGTTTTATTTGTTTGTGACTGTGTTCTGATTCTTCCCTCTTGGAATATGAAATTATGTAACTTTTTTTTTTTTCATTTTATGGGAGCCCACAGTTAAGACACTTTGGACTTTTAGAGAGACTCTGTAATTTCAGAGAGGCTTTGAACTTTGAAAAGAGACGTTGGCTGTTTTAAAGAGAATGAACTTTTATTTTTATTGGGTTTTTTTTTTTGAGACAAGGTAGATACAGTTTTTAAAGTGTTTGAATTTCTAAAGATTGTGGGACTTTTAAAAGTTGGAATGTTTTATAATACCAATATTAACATGGGATCTTAGGAATGAACAAGAAAGGATGGTTTACGGTTTAAGAGTCAAGTGTTATGTGTCAAGTGGACAAGAGGTCACTTGTGCTGGTTGATTCTTGTCAACTTGACCCAAACTAGACGTGTCTGGGAAAAGGGAACCCCAGCTGAGGAAATGCCTTCATGGAATTGGCCTGCAGTTATCGTCTTGATTAATGATTAATGTGGGAAGGACCAGCCCACTATGGGCATTGCCACCCCACCCCCGCAGGTGGTCCTAGGCTGTGTAAGAAGGCAGGATGAGTAGGCCATAGAGAGCAAGCCAGTAAGCAGCGTTCCTCTGATTCGGTTCCTGCCTCTAGGTCCTTGCCCTGTTTGAGTTCTTGCATTGGCTTCTCTCAGTCATGGACTAAGATTTGTATAGGCCAAATAAGCCCTTTCCTTCCCAAAATGCTTTTAGTCACTAGTCTTTACACCAGCAATAGAAGACAAACTAAAACAATAAATGCAAGGAAACACGTTTTTGTTCACTCACTGGGAGATTTAACAAAGTGACTTTTTACTGTTTATCCTGAGACAAGGATTCCCATGGCCCAGTCTGGCCTCGTGCTTGCTAATGTAGCCCTGATGGCTTTGAACCCATTGTTTCCCTGCTTTCCCCTCCCAGGGGCTGCAATTACAGACCTGTGGCATCATGTTTGGCTGATACGGCAACTTAGAGAGCAAAACAACCCATGATAACATGCAGATTCAAGGCAGCCCTCCGGAGAAGCCACAGGCCTGTTTTGTGGAAATGGAATCAGTGCTGATTCCCAAGTTCAAAAGAGCTTTCAATGGCTAAATGGACTATGAGTCCCTGAAAAACAAAAAGAACAAGATTGGAGAACTCAGGTTTCCCAGTTTCAGTCGGGGCTCACGACAGTGTGGTACTGGCATAGAGCTGGATGTATAGACCAATGGAAGAGGGTTTGAAGCTCATAAATAAAGGTAGGAGCCTCCAGATCCACCCTTTGCTTGCCTTCAGCCACCCTGCCCACTCTGCCACTCCAGAACCATGTGGGTTTTTTTGCATACACAGCCTGTTAGAGATCTTCAGATCCAGCCGGCCCATGTACCAAGATGCCTGGTGCCTCATGGTGTCCTGTGTTCCTGAACCCAGATAGAAACCTCCAACCTGGCCTCTACTCCACCAGAGGATGGTATGGCATCTTGGTCCTCACCCCCATGAGGTACTATTCACTGTGACCCTAGCCTCTGCCACCCAAGGCCCACCTGTGGGAGCATGTGAGAAGATAGACAGCGAGAACCTCCTAAGCTTACAGAGGGTTGCTCCTGAGCTCAGAAGTTTTACCTGTATCACTCTGACACCTCATCAATACAGAGTGTCCCCAAGACTGAACCCCATGTGCTATTCATCTGGTCCACAACTTGACAAGCTTGGGTAACAGCAAGCAAAGATCCAAGTGCCCACCCAACAAAGCAAGACCAAACATCCACACCAAGAAACATCTCCAATTACCTGACTCCTGATGCCCACCCAACAAAGCAAGACCAAACATCCACACCAAGAAACGTCTCCAATTACCTGACTCCTGATGCCTATATTTTATAACAGATACATGAAAAAACATGAATAACCAAAACATGTCTCCTCCAGAAATCAAATGTCCCACCATAATATTCCCTTAGCTGAAACACAAGATGGTGATTTTCAAACTTCAGTTATAGATGTGCTCAGAAATAAATCCACGTATCTATGGGAAATTTTTTTGTGTAATGAAGGTGTCAGGATCTCTCTGTGGTGGTCTTCAACAAATAGTGCTTGGGAAGTTGTATTACACACACCAGCAAATACATTTAGACCCTTACCTCACACCATTCACAAAACTAACTCAAACAGAATGAGACCTAAAATTAAGAGCCAAAACCATAAATCTCTTAGAAGAAAGAGGAAAATGGGGATAAATATCCATGATCTTGGACTTGGTGGTACACATCTGAACGACACTAAAATATGAGCAACAAAAGAAAACAGACGAATGATTTTATTAAGTTAAAAGCGTGCATAAAATTTCATCCAAGGACATCCCATAGAATGGGAGGAAACATTGACAAATGATGTCTCTGGTGAGGGTTTAATGTCTAGATCGTATGGAGGTGCCTTGCCACTCAACAACAGAAGCACAAGTGAGCTGCAAAGGAGCCAAGGGAGGTACCACACCATTGGGTTGCAGGACTTAAGAGCATCAAGCTGGAACTGACCTGAAAACCTTCTCCCTGTCAGCTAGCTTTCCCAGTGTTGGAAGGTGATATGCATGCCAGTGGGGGAGAAAAGATTTTTCTTACCCAGTGCTGGACCATGCAACAATATCAACCTGCCAGGCAAGACGTGCCCACTGGTACAATAGTAGCATGGCAATTCTGAGGACAACCAACTTGTTTCTGGTCAGACCTGAAGCTTGCTCCAGAGGAGAGAATTCATGCCTGTACTGCAAACCTTGTCAGAAGCCAAAGGCTTGAGTAGTCAGAAGTCCCAAGGGGGAACCTACTACAGTCAATTTGTTAAACAAACATGTTAAATTGCCTCATACCATTTCCGTTTATACCCATAGATCAATGCTGCCTTCAACCTTGGCCAGAGCATCCCCTTCTGCAGGGGGTGGCAACGCAGACTCATGACTGGCCCAAGTGCTGAGAATAAGTGGTTTCTGGAGTGCACAGCTCTTAACTGGGACCATCTAAATCAACCTCACCTTCTGCACGTGGCTCAGGGAACATTTAGGAAGGGGAACTGAAAAATGTAAGAGCCGGAAGATGGGCAGGAGTGCTGTAAAATGCTGTCCTCTGCATGTGGTGTGCCTGTCGCACTTATGGACTTCGTGCAGATGCAATTATTTATGTTAGACCTGCACAAGGTCAAGCCAAGACCATCAGTCAGCTTTCTAGAAGGTGGCACTAACTGGACTCAGTGGGGCGGGGGAAGGAAGAAGGAAGGAAGGGAGGGAGGGAGGGAGGGAGGGAGGGAGGGAGGGAGGGAGGAAGGAAGGAAGGAAGGAAGGAAGGAAGGAAGGAAGGAAGGAAAAGGAAGGAAGGAAGGAAGGAAAAGGAAAGACGTGAAACTGGGAGAGAAACGGAATGGAAAGTATCCTAAGGATGTGGGAAGAGATTTGGGGTTGAGAATGATTGAGACACTGTGTATACATGTGTGAAATTATCAGAGAATAATTGATGTATTCTAAAAGAAAAGTCAGCAAAGAACTTTAATAGACAGTTCTCCCTAGAAGATACACAGTAGCCAATAAATACCTGAAAGGTTGTTCAGCGTCACAAATCACTAGGGAAACAGAAATCAAAGCCACAGTGCAGTACTGTCCACCTTCACTATTGCCTATCCCCCAAACAGAAAGCCAGGCCAGCTGGCACCCACTTGCAATTCACAATGCTGGGGAGGCAGAGCAGAAAGGTCCCTGGAGCTCACTGGTCAGTCATCCTAGCCTCATCAGCAAGTTCCAGCCCAGTGAGAGACCCTGTCTCAAAACAGTCAAGGTAGATTTGTCTGAGTAAATACACTCAAGAAAGACCCTTGACCTCTACACACATATACAAACGTACACACAGCAGCAACCATATGCATGTATACCATTTATACCCATGCATGCAAATGCACACACACATATACATATAAACATGCACACATGCAGGAAACCAGTAACCAGTGTTTGCAAGGATGTGAACAAACTAATAACGTCATACAGTATGGTGGAAATGTAAAATGGTGCAGCTACTTGGAAAAACAGTTTGGCAGATCCTCAGCAAGTACAATGAGGAATTATTGCATCACTCAGCATTTCTATTCTTAAGTATACTCCCACCCCAAAGGGATGAAAACAGGGGACTCAAACAAATACATGTTCACCGGGCGGTGGTGGCGCACGCCTTTAATCCCAGCACTCCAGAGGCAGAGCCAGGCGGATCTCTGTGAGTTCAAGGCCAGCCTGGTCTACCAAGTGAGTTCCAGGAAAAGGTGCAAAGCTACACAGAGAAACCCTGTCTTGAAAAGTAAAAAAAAAAAAATGTTCATAGCAATATTCACAGCAGCCAAATACTGGAAATTGCTCAAGTGTCCATTAATGGCTAGTGCAACAAACTGTTGCCTATGTACACAATGGGACAGTATTCAGCCGTCCAAATGAAGCTATGAAACCCCTCCATAATATGGATATAACACACATGCTCTTACAGTAAGAGTCTTTAATAGGCAGGAGGAATATACTCTAAGGAGATAAGCAGTATAGCACTGTGAACACAGGAGTCATTTTTTCTTGTCACTATTGAATGTTGTATACTGTTCACACACTGGGTTTTACTCTATCATCTCCACATACCCACAAGTGATGCATGTGATACAGCTTATCCCTGGCTGGAGTATCTCTGGTGTCAGGAATTTGTCTGCTTCATCATAATACCATTAGACCTTGCCATCCACTCAGTCTGTTGTTAGTTGAAAGGTGCACAGGACTACATTTACAAATGCTTCATTTCACTTCGAAGAGGGAGAAATGGAGTCATACTGCCTTGGTCTGATGTACCCCATCCCCCTTCTTCTGTGTCACTGGCTCTGACCTGATTAGAGCACTGAGGGATCCCAACATAGACCTTGAAGCCCATCAAGAGCTGCCCCTGCTCAGGGTTTGCATAATGCTGCCCAGCAGGCTCACACAGAAGGCCAAGGTCATCAGGATGACACAATGCAGAGGGCCTCCCTTTGAGGGCCAAGAGGGTACAACTCAGGGCCAGCTCTTCTCCCCAACTGGTTCCCATCACCCACACCCTCTCTTTTCTTGTGCTCTGTCATTTCCTACCCCTTTGGGTCCTTGCATCCAGTACTTATCTCTAAAGCATCCCAGAATGCAGGAGGCTATCCCACTGTGTGCTCAGGCACTAAACATGTGAGGTACCAGGACCTGCAGAATGGCTCTCCTGGTTCTCCATTAGTCAAGAGTGAGGATTAATCCAAATCATGTGTTATGCAAATGTAAGACTAAAATAGAGCTATAAGTTCTAGTAAGTGTAAACATCTCTGTCATTGACTGGAAGAGATTATGTCAAGATCATTCTGATAAGATCTGGCTATATAGAAACACACTTGCTGATATGGAAAGAGCGAGAACTGGTTTGTCTAGCACAGCATACCCATGCCTCAGCAGCCAAATATGGTCTCAGCCAAAATATGCTGGGTGGAGGGTAGACCATCACACAGCCATTCACCATGACCATGTATGCCCCAGGGTCTGCAAGATTTCAAAGACTTTGTGTAGAAAAGAGACATGAAGTATCACTTTTATTGAGTTCAGTAAACTGTAGAATTAAAGTTAATTTCACTCATTCTTTGTGTGTGTGTGTGTGTGTGTGTGTGTGTGTGTGTGTGTGTAGCTTTATCTCATTTACAATCATGGGAGCATCTCATGCATGCTGTTTCAATGTGTCTCAAGCTGAAATTGCCTTTTTCCCCCTTGAGACAGAGCCTCACTGTGTAGCCCAGTTCATGACCCCTCCTGACCCAGCCTTCCAAGTGTTGGCATCTCAGAGGTGTGCATGGGGTAAAATGATGCTGACCAAAATGCCATGAGTCTCACTGTGGCAGAGCAGGTGAGGAGAAGCAGAAGCAGGCAGTCCTCAGCTCTCCCATCCGGTGTTTGTTCGTTTGTTTGTTTTGTTTTGTTTTCCCGAGACAGGGTTTCTCTGTGTAGCTTTGGTGCCTGTCCTGGATCTCGCTCTGTAGCCCAGGCTGGCCTCAAACTCACAGAGATCTGCCTGCCCCTGCCTCCCGAGTGCTGGGATCAAAGGTGTGTGCCACCACCGCCTAGCTTCTCCTGTTTTAACAACTCATGGGCTGTCTTCCCTGAACACAGCTTTCTTGCCCCATGCCAGAGGATCTGCCTGTCCTGATGCTGTTATTAGGAGGAGGGCCCCAGACATGAACGTAGTCTTCAACATCCAGCACATCCAACATTACCAACCCCGGTAGGGGAGGGGCAGGCTCAGGAGGACAGATAAGTTCTGTTGACAGAGGATGCCCATGCTTCCCATGTTCACAGAGGGGCGAATTTAGAGGAGTGACAATCCAGAAGGAGGGGACATAGAAACCCCAAGAGGCCCAGCTGCTGGGGAGAACCTGCAACTGAGGATAGCTCCTGTTCTTGAAGTGGCCTCTAGCACTGTAAACACACACACACACACACACACACACACACACACACACGCACGCACGCACGCACGCACGCACACACACACACGCACACACACGCCAACTAAAGACGATTTCTGGGAAGCAGTGAGTTAATATTAATATACCCTTTCTGCAGGAGCCCAGGAGAATTGTCCCTGACTATGTCTGGGACGTGGACCAATCTCTTTCTGGGCCATGATGGCTTCCAGCATTGCTCTGCCTCATCTGCCCACTGCCCAGTCTAACAGAACTAGCAAGAGAGGGGCCAGCAGGCAAACTCCCTGGTCAGATCACCAGTGGCAGTGTGTCTCTAGTTGACCGTGCCTTTTTTTTTCTTGAGACAGTCTCACTATGCAGCCCAGCAGATGACTCCCCCTGACCCAGCCTTACTGGTGTTGGAATCACAGGGACGTGCTGCCACACTGGGCAGGCTACTCTCTTTTTAATAGAAGTGTTTAGGTATTGAATTCCTCTAGATTGCAGAAGATGTTGGTGGATAGGGATTCATTGTGCTCCTGGTTGGGAGCTTCCAGTTTCCAGGCCCAGGCCCAGACTACAATCTCTCTCTCTCTCTCTCTCTTTCTCTCTCTCTCATCTCCAAAATTTCTTGAAAAAAAATTTAGCCAAAGTGAAAAGAGTTTTTCAAAACCATCTAATGTCCCCAAGTAAGAGACTTTTAGCTTATTGGAAAAATCTATTTTCACCCAGTTCAGCCTGGGGGTGACAAGTGACCTCAAATGTCTGGGTCCCATCTCTTTTCTCGTACTACTTAAGAACCTGGAAGTTAGAGAGAGTCAAATCAAGTTCTAGATTTCTAGAAAATAATCAAGCAAACAACAATTATAGCAAACACATGTGACATGAATTGACATTTCCAGTGACATTTTCTTCCTTCTAAAATAAGCTGCAAGAGAGTGGCCAACTCACGCTACAAATATAACTTCAAATGCTAAGCAAAACACTGCCAGAGACAAGCCTTCCCCAGTCAAAACTGGCATCCCCCTGCGGAGAGCCCGGGCCTTAGTACTGTTGCTGCCCTGAGTCCAGACAGGGTGCACATCTCTCCCCTCTCCCCACCTTTGTTCTCGATGCCCAGGCCTCTGTGCACAGTTATTCTCCCCATTAATTAGGTAGATCTTTGTGGTTTAAAAACATGCATATTCGATTTAGAGAAGTTGTAATAGGGGGCCTGGAGAGATGGCTCAGTGGTTAGGAACACTGACTGCTCTTCCAGAGGACCCAGGTTTAATTCCCAGGACCCGAATGCTGACTCACAACTGTCTGTAACTTCAGGATCCAACACTCTCACACAGACATGCATACAGGCAAGAGACCAATATACATGAAATAAAAATCAATTAAGAAATAAATTGTAATAAAAACCTCCAGAAAGGGGAGACATACAAAAGAACAAATAAGCAGGTGCTCCCAAGGCCTCCATCCTCACTCCTGCCTTTTTTTTTTTTTCTACAAAATGCATTAGACATGTGGTTAGATATGGGCAGTACAAATCTCAAGGCTACGAGTGAGTCTTCTGTATGTGATAATTATACCTTTTTCTCTGTCATTTAAAAGTGTCTCATAATATTTTCTATGGATAGACCCGGATTTATGTGTGCTCTGTTTCTGGCTGACCCTGGGTTGCACTGTGGTATACAGTGCTGGATGAATATCCTCATACCTCCAGGTCAATTCCTCAGGACAGATTCCTCCATGTGGGATTGCTGGCCTTGGCACGTGCTGTTGAACACATCAAGGGTCCAGTCTACACTTCTGTTGTAAAGTAATCAACGAAAGGGAACGGGGCCTCCACCATATTTCCCCTGAGCCTAATTAAACTTCAGCAGTCCAATGTTCCTGCAGTTGGAGGCTTCTAAGTACACACTCTCATCCTGTGAAGTTCAGCATTTGGGGGATTTTAAGGGAAATGTCTGTTTCCCCAAAGGAAAGGCATGGAAGTAAGACACCGAGAGAGGGTAGGTGCTGCCCAGCCCTGGAGTTGGGGCTTCCCAGCAAATCCCAGACACCTGCATGGAGAAAATGCCGCCCAGGACACTCAGAGTATTAGCCAGTCTCTGACCCAACAGACCCTTTCCTCTGCCAGTCAGCCCATCAGGTAGCTTCAAGCCTCCGGGAACCGAGGCTGAGTCTGGATCCAGTACTCACTCCCAGGAGGCCCTGAGGCCACCTTTGCAGAGAGAAGCAAGGGGCTGAAAGAGCCAAGCTCCACTACTGGGCTTACCTGCCTCAGCTGCCAAGCAGGAAAGGTTCAGCCTGGCCTTCTCCAGCCTCTTCCTTGGCCCAGGCAGGAAACTGGGTGAGGGGGCTCACTCTTTAAGAGGAGCAGCCCACATGAAGAGCATGTGAGTGTCTATGCCCAGTCCTCATGATCCCCGTGAGACGATGGCCCCATGACCTGGCTCCCAGGCTGCTCCGTGTGGTATGCACAAAAAGCCAGCTCCCTTTGAAGTGGTCCCCACCTCCTTTGCCCTAGTCATGCCTTCCAAGTGCAAATGTCAGCCCACTTTGCATAATTGAGACAATTGGACATAATCATTCTTTCAGAAGCCCCATGTCAGGCGGCCAATGCCCCGGCCCTCATGAGCCAGGAAGAGGAGCCACATGCTTCTAATTACTGCTGAGCCTTTTCAAGTTGATCAGAGCTGGGCCAGAGGTTGAGATGAATCCAACAGCAAATGCTGGGAGAGTCCCACATGACTTTCAGGCCCACGTGAGGCTTCTAATCCTCTCTGTCCCTGCCCTGCCAGCAATCTGCCTGACTGGGGTCACAGTCACCCCCAGGCCACCGCAGTGAGAGCTTTTTGGATGTGCTGTAACAACATGCCTGCACATGTGCCCCGGCCTCTGGCATGCCTTCTCCGCCTGGGGAAGGCCAGTCCTGAACATCTGCTCCATTTGGGCTGCTCTTCACTACGGGTCTGGGGGGCTCCTGGGAGCAGACTCCTCTCTGCTTTACCAGGAACAAGTGTAGTTGCAGACAACTGGGATGCCTGAAAAGGTCCCATTTGCAGAAAAGGGCACTGAGGGTAGGGAGTGGCTGACTTGCCCAAAGACCACGTGACCTGGAACAGGCCTGGCTGCTCACTCCAGGTTGTACTATTCACACTAGAACCCTAAGGACAGGAAAGTCTGAACCTGTAGACCTCCTTAGAGCCAGCAAACTGCAGAAGATCGTGGCAGGAGTTGGGCATGTGTCCAGGGCCATGGCGAGTCTGAATTCCCCCAGAGGATGCAGCTGGGGGTGGGGTCCTAGCCAGGCCAGAGACTAGGGCGAGTCTGCCCTTTCCTTTCCTTGGTTCCTTTAAGCCCACCAAAGGTTGGCACCTGTTGTGCTAATGGACAGGAATTGTGGACCAGTGATTGCCATCCCAGGCGCTGAGCTGGGTAGACACCTGGAATGACAGGCCCCTATCACAGCAGCCCGGCCTCAGGTCTGGTTCTGCTAGGCAATGAGTATTTGGCTCCAGTGGGAAATCGTACCAGGAAAAGAAGGTTCTACCTGAACAGGTGGAGGCTGAGCTGGTGAAGGTGGTGGTTCCCTGGGCGCAAGAAGCCTGTCTGAGAGTGGCCTGCAGAGTCAGTGCGGCTCTCATTGTCAGGGAGGAAAAGCCAGGGCTTGGTGTCACTGTAGGATCTGGAGTGCTCCCCAAGGCTGCTTACTGCAGGATGGATGATAGTCATCAAGACTTGCAGGGTGGCGAGCTCTAACGCAACGGACTCTTCATTTGAGGACTAGAACTTCGCTTGAAAGAGAAGGTTGCTCACACAACCGAAGCAGGGAAATGGCTCTCGTTTTGAGACGTGAGCTGGATCCTTGGCCTCATCGTTTTTTTCTTTGCTCTGGATGTCAGTACAAATGTATGGTTTTGATTCAGGCATAGGTTTGGCCACAGATCTGGACTCCACCTGCTTCTACACAGAGCTGTTTCTAATCACAAGAAAGAGTGCAGTGGAAGAACACCTGAAGGGTGTGTGTGTGTGTGTGTGTGTGTGTGTGTGTGTGTGTGTATGTGTGCTCAAAATGTCAGTTTGCAATTCAAATTCGGGAACACAGGGACTTAGCATCCCTAATGCTACATCCGGGTCTTTTTCTTTGCTCCTAAAGTCTCCTTCCTAATGGCTAACACGGCTTCCCCTTTCCACGGGTGCAGTTTAGGAAACAATGCCAGCTGAACAATTGCTAACTGCTGAAGCTGTCTCAAATGTTGTTTTCTCGCTCTTTTAGCTTGAGGAAAAGACGCTTAGGGTTCTTCTGAATCTCTTAACGATAATTCTCTTCTAGCTAGTCTACAAATGTGTTACATAGTAAAGTTTACTTGCTTAATTTTTCTTTGGTTTTTACATGAGTTAGCTTTTAGATTTAAAAATGAGTTATACTTATAGGAAGCATTTTCATCACTGTAAAGTCAAATGTGCAGACAAGCTTGATTCTGCAGAGTCCAGCTACTGTGCCTCTCCTCTCCCTACTCCCCGCTCCTCCACAAGTGAACCTGAGGGGTGTTCTGCCTCCTTTTGACCTTCAATGTGCCCACGTTTGCTTCCCCCCTCTTCCCACAGGGACCTTCCCACCACTTTCCTGCCTTGTTCTGCTTAGGAGCTCCACTCTTCTGGGGATGTTATAAATTCCTTCATCGCTGCGTACCTTCGAAGCTGGCTGAGTATGGAAGTTGGCGGCCATGCTCCCCCCACTCACTCAGTGACTCTCAGGGAAGTTGATAGCCTGTGCCCTCTAGAGGACTCTTGGGTGGTTCTCTGTCTTACAAACTGCATTGCAACCCAAAACCTCTCCGTGCATCTTTTTATATTTGCCAGGAATCTTCAGGTTAGACTTCTAGAAGAGGGGCTTCCAGAAATGAGCAATAAAGGATAAATGAATGATCCATCTTGTCAAGGTTGCTTTTTACCTGTTTACGATGGTTCTTAGCTTTCTGCAGCCTCGTCACCACAGGATAATGCTTAGCCTTAGATAGACTTTTGCCAGTCTCATTAAAAATGCTGTCTTGATAGGGTTTAGGTGTCGTTTTCCTTCCTCACATGGCTTTGCAAAGCAAAACTGACCTTGGAGAATAAAGTGAGAAGCACCAGGAAGGGTGAGTTTAGCAGAACTTACCAGCGACTCCATCCCGGTCTGTATTTTCTGGGCAGAAAGCTTTAAAATCACAGTTGACCTCTATCTGTCTGTTCAGATTTTTAAATCAGTTTCAATAATTTATTTCTTCCAAAGATTTTTTTCATTTCATTCAGTTTTTTTTAAAATTTGTTGTGCACATTTGTTCACATTCTTGTTCCTTTCATTTCTCCTTGCTCAGCTGTCTGTCTCAAGGTTCATCAGCCGTGCCCACTGTCTCTCAGGATCAATTGACTGACAGTTATTTCTTCTGTGGTTTTTCTATCCTCTCTTTTATCAGTGCATCATTGACTCTGCCTCTGCTCGACAGCGCTTTGGTTGTTGGTTTTGTTTTCTAAAGTTGAAAATGAGGTCACACACTGTTTACAGGTTTATATTAATTGCATAAATCATGAGATTTGGTTGTGACACTCCCACGTGGCCTTAGGCCTGCTTCCGCCTTTCATGTGGACACTCAAAGCAGCAGGCATCCCCTTAAGCATTGCTTGAGGTGCATCCAGGAAGATTTAGTAAGTTTAATTTTTGTTCATTTGTAAAGTTCTCTATTTTTTTCTCAATACTTCTTTAACCCACTGGCTCTATGTGGTTATATTATTTGATGTCAACGTATTTGTGAATTTCTCAAATTTCTATTATGGGTTTCTAGTGTGGTCCCATGATCCCGGTCCTTTAAAATCGACTGAACCTTGCTTTGTGGGCTGGTATATAGCCTATGCTGAGGGACAGTCCATGTGCACCTGAGTAGAATGTATCCCTTTGGCTCGGTGTGATGGCTCATCCAGTAAAGGTTCTACCTCACAAAGATGGCGATCTGAGTTCAGTTCCTGGAACCTATGTGTCTTAGATAGGGCTTCCATTGCTGGGAAGAGACACCGTGACCACAGCAACTCTTATAAAGGAAAACATTTGATTGAGGCGGTGGCTTATAGTTTCAGAGGCTTAGTTCATGGTGGAAAGCATGGCGATGTGCAGGCAGACATGGTGCTGGCTACATCTTGATCAGAAGGCAACAGGAAGTGTTCTCAGTTTCGCACTGATGGAAGCTTGAGCAAAAGAGACCTCAAAGCTCACCCCTACAGTGACACTCTTCCTCCAGCAAAGCCACACCTCCTAGAAGTGCCACTCCTTTGCAGGGCCATCTCTTTTCGAACCATCACACTGTGGAAGTGTGGAGAGAGAACATTGACACTACAAAGTTGTCCTCTGACCTCCACACAGTGTTATGAATACACAAACGCAATGATAAGTAAAACTGTAAAAGAATGTCTATATTCTTTTTTCTTTCCTTGGACAAAGTGTTCTACTGCATGCCTATTAGGTCAGTGTGGTTTAAATATGTTGGTTTTCTATGTTGCAGGTAAGCCTCTTTTCATATTTGAGGGACATATGGCATTTCTGTCTCTGTGGAACTCTACACACCTCTTGCACATTTCTCCATGTGGTACTTCTCCTCCACCCCCTTTAGGAGAAGCTCGGCATTATAGTAAAGGATTGTGGTACAGTGACAAACATGTGCAGTTCATCATTCATCCCTCAACTTAACCGAGGTGTCCTGGCTTGTGGCTGCTTTCTCATCCACAGTCTACCGTCCTAACTCATGGATCTCATTCTATGCATAGCACTGCTAGTGCTGTGTGGGACTAGGTATGACTCAGAAATGACCTCCAACTTGTCACAAGCTGGGCGGTAGGTGGTCCCCACATGAGCACACTGGAAACAGGCATCCTAAGGTATATGTGGGGGATAAGTTCCAGCTACCAAACCCCTCAGATGTTCACAAAATGTTACAGTATTTGTCCAGAAGCTACATCCACTCTCTTGTAGATGTCAAATCATTTCTAGTTGACTTAATGCAATGCAAATGCTAAGTAAACAGTTGTATCCAATACAAATCAAAGGTTTTTGTACACAGTTTGACCTGAACTTAATTGATCCAATGATAGAGAATTTGGAGGCCAGGAGGACCAAATGACCAAAAAGGGGAGAGGAAGAACTTCCACCAGACGTGCAAGCAACAGGAAGGCGGGAAGGAAGAGAGCTTCTCATTCAAGAGAAGCCAGAGGGCTCCAAAGTGTGGGGTGGTTTGGATGGGAGTCCGGGTGGCACATTAGGTGAAGCTGCTGTCATAGGAGGCTGTGCGGCATCAGAGAGCCTATGGTAGAAGAAGGAAATGACTATTTTAATGTGGAATTTCCCATAATTCCTTGTGCACAGTGGAAGCCAGGGGGTAACTTTAAAATCTTTGATTTGTTATAACATGTAATTTTGAAAAATTACAAAAGGTAGTTATGAGTGACTAGATGAGACAAAAGACCAAGAGATTGACAGATGCCATTGATTGCTTTGAACTTTGTTTCTCTAGGGACTGACTAAATAAAAATGTGTTTTCCCAGTTGGCAGAGAGTAAGATCTTCAGACATTACGAGTTCAGGCTTTGGGAATTCCTTTCTCTGTCTGAAGGGCAGAGGGCCTTTCCAGAGAGCAGACTAGTTTAGCTAGGCAGCAAGTATGAGCCCACAGCATCTGCTGGCCAAAAGAATGCAGGTAGTCGTTCTTCAAAGAACTCCGGGCCTATCAATAATTTAGTATCACAGCAGCCTTCCCCAGGAACACAGCCCTCAGCACAGCTCCAGACTAGCAGGAGCTGTATTAACCCTTCTGCTTGGGGGTGCAGGTTCCGGAGAGCCAATGGTGTAAGAACCCATGAGCAGATTTCAAGTGGGCGGTGCCTCCCTCTCGGCTTGTAAGGGTTTGCTTTTCTCTTTCTCCTCCCCCTTTCCTTTCTCTTCTTGCATCTCAGAGGGTTATGTTGTAATGCTGGCAGATGATGTGCTCTGAGATAACAAACACATTGGTGCAAAGGACCTGCCAAGCATCTAATATGCTCTCATTTCCAGGATAATGTCTATGGTAAGGAAGACAGTAGGAGCTCCAGCCAGAGTGCTGCAGCTCTGTGGATGTCCCACGAGGCTGCATGTGCATAGAACTGGCGTGCGCATGTGGGCAGGCCCCAGCTCTACAACAGAAGACAGCAGCTGGAGCTTCTGGATGTTCCAAGGAGAGAGCCTTAGAGACGGCCCACCATGTTCCCAACATCTCATCAATCCTTCCACCACTGGCTGTCATCCCAGGGTCACTGTGCTGGAGGCCAACAGACCCAGTGTGACTGACTGACTGCCCTCTGCTGGGACCCAGTGAGGACTTTCAAACACTGTGACTCATGCTTCTTCAGTCACTTGGAGCTGTGGTGAGCCTCCCAGAATGTGGGTCTCATTACAGGCAAGTCAATGTGGTCTTTTCCTCTTTCAAGATGTCTGTGTTCCTGAGCAAGAATCTGGGCAGGAAGCAGGGTAAGAACTTCTTTTGCCTAGGCCTGGCAGCAAACTTGTTTGGTGTACGGCAGTTCACCAGGCAGGCAGCTGTGCCTCCTCACAGGCAGGGTGAAAGATGTTGCAAGTGTGAGTGAGAGGCTGTGAAGCTTGGGGGATGGGGGCATGCTTCCAGGCAAGCCGTGATTTCTGTTTCATGCGTTGTGCAGAGTCATCAAGAGGGTCTTGTCACAACCTATCTGAGTGATGTGTCACCACTCCTAAAATATGGATTTTTATTGCAATTTGGGAAATAATAACTTTAAAAAAAATATGAGCCTGTATTAGTCATGGTTGCCTAAAGCTTGTCAACAGTTCATACCTAGTTCCCTGGGCTTCAAAGCTTCCACATTGTGGAAAGGAGACAAAGTCACCTCTCCTAGTGACTAAGATGAACGGAGTGGCATCTATTTTGAGGCATCCCTAACTCAGAAATGATCCCTCCTGTGGGATCCATGGAATGGCATCCTCAAAAGTGGCCTAGTCAGATCTTTTCAAAAACCCTCTCCCTGTGAACAGAATTTAAGTGACTTGCATGTAGATTTTCCTCTTGAGGCTCATAATATAGATGCATTTACCAGAGTACCAAAGACTCTCCCAGTGAAGAAACTTCTTTACTTCTGGGCCAACCAGCCTCTCCCTAAACGTAACTACAATTTCTCTTTTGTTTTGAAATCCTTGTCAGACCCAATGTGGCCCAAGAAAGAACTTGGGATGCTTCCCTCAGGCACCAGAGCTTTGCAGCCCAGGCTGACGAGTGCTCTGCATTGCACACCGTCGCCCAAGCTTCTCCAGGAAGGCAGGAGGCTTCTGAAGGTCCCTGATGAGGGCCCCGTCGGCTCTGCTGAGGTGAGAATTACCTCACCCACTGATGGTTCTGCAGAAACTACTTCTACGACCACTAACTGCATCTGTCTGCTTTAGCTGAAGGATGGAGGCTTCTAACTATTTGCAGGATAAGAAGGGGAGGACAAGCTGCCTTGCCTCGTCCAATCTTTCTTAGCCTCTTGCTGGCACGATCTAGAGAGAGCCAGCATCAAGGGAGCCCTGGTGACCGACCTCTGCATAGAGTTCTCTTCAGAATGTTCTGCCAGCCCAGCCTTCAGGGTTCTACCTGGTGGCATCTACCCAGCCAGATAATCCTGTTTTCCCTTTATAGGTCTCCAACATACGCTGCAGATCTACTTTTCTTCTCAGATTGGCCTTTGACCTTTCCGATGGCACATCTGTGAAGCCTTTGCTTCTCTCTCCATGGGGGTGCATGCTGTCCACAGGAAGGCCTGGGCAGAAACCTGCAGTTCTCCTGCACACACCGGTAGCCCAACAGACTCTATTCTTGCTCTGCCTCATTGCCTATAGCATCTATGGTGGGAATTAGCCTCTTTTTAATGATAAATAGTTGGGGAAAACATGTGACTCTGACTTTTACTAAAAAGCATTGACTCCACTTGAGTCCACAATGTAATTAAAAATGAGCTGGAAGCCTGGCATCTCTGTCCTTCCTTCTTTGGAAAATCTGTCTACCACTCAGAGGGTGTTTATCTAGAAACATGTGATACCATCTCATTCCCTCTACACTAAAGGCACAGAGAGCCATTGTCCAAAATCTACAGTCACCTTGGATTTGAGGATGAGCAAGACCTCACAAGTGGGACAGAATGTCCCCAATATGAGAATAATTGTCTTTGATGGAGAGGCTACATCATGGAGCAATTCATCATGTAGATGACCAAATTGGTCCTCTTAGGAGATGACTATCATGACCAGATTCACAATTTATGGACCACTCTATGGGGCTAGAGCTGGACCATGGGCAGGACCACACCTTGACAAGAACTGTGGACTCAAACTTGTCTCTTATTCAAGAACTGTGGACTCAAACTTGTCTCTTACTCAAGAACTGTAGACTCAAACTTGTCTCTTACTCCTGCTCAAGTCTTCTTCTTTTAAACCTAAAGCTCATATCATTCAGTGCCCTAAAGATGGAGTGGGGGGTCACTGCACCCCTTTATCACTTCCTCATCCCAGTGTGCATTGATTAATCCATGGTCTCTGCTTTTCATCATCCCTTATCTCCTAGGTTGGTATTTTAAGGTGAGTGGCCAAGCCCAGCTTTCTGGGGCTCCTAGAGACAGCACCTTTGCCTTAAAACTCTAGCCACAGATCCCATCTTCCTTAGGGAGCTGCATTCCACAGAAGAGGGAGGGGACTTTTTCCTCAATGCTGAGCAGAGTCCTCTGACTCTCAGGTCTCAGTAGAGACTGTCATAAGCTCCCTGAGCTTTGCATTTGGGTTGTAAGGGCTACCCTGTGCTGGTTAGGTTTTTGTCAGGTTGACACAATCCAGGGTCATCTGGGAACCCCAATTGAGAGAATTCCTCCATTAGATTGGCCTGTAGCCAAGTCTGTAGAGGCATTTTCTTGGTTAGTGATTGACGTAGGAGGGCTCAGCCCACTGTGGACAGTGCTATCCCTGGGCATGTATATAAGAAAGGAAGCTGAGCAAGCCATGGACAACAAGCCAGGATGCAGTGTTCCTCCATGGTCTTTGTTTCAGTTCCTGCCTCCAAGTTCCTGTTCTGATGGCCCTTTGTGATAGACTGTATGTAGGCTGGAAGGTGAAATAAATCCTTTCCTCCTCCACTTTGCTTTTCGTCATAGGGTTTATCAAAGCAACAGAAAAACCTAAGTAGGACACAGTCCCTCAGGATAAGGGTGGATAAACCAGTCTGCATAGGGCTGCCATAGATTAGGGGTCTTCTGGGTGACCTCTGAGATCTTGGTTTTTAGAACTCAAAGTACCCGGGACACAAAGTGCTTGGGGAAAAAGAAATGAAAATCCTCTCTGGAGAAAGATGACACTGTCTTGTACCTCAAATAATTTCTACCAACAATTTCAAGAATGCTTTATTGTATACAGTTAAATATGACCAGACACTTTTGATTAAAAAGAACCATGAGAAAATGACTTCTACTCCATCCTTCCTTACAAGCTAATATTGATCTCTCTTGTTCTCCTTTCTAAGTGCTGTACTAAACCCACACTTATGCCTGTTTACCTACATTCATGTATACATTACAGGATACATTACAGAATATGTTACAGGTTAGGATCCTCATATGAGGAAAAATGTGTTGTTGTTGTTTTTTCTGAGTTTTAGTCACCTGGCTTAATAGTATACTTTCTGAATTCATACATTTTCTTTCAAATACCTTCTTTGTTTGTTTCTTTTTTGAGACAAGGTTTCTCTGTGTAGTCTGGCTGTCCTGGAACTCTCTCTGTAGACCAGGCTGGCCTCGGACTCAGAGACCCACCTGTCTCTGCCTGCAGAGTGCTGAGATTAAAGGTGTGCATCACCACCGTCCAACAAATTCCGTTTTTCTTTACAGCTGAATAATAATCTCTTTTCTATGTGCACCACATTTCCACCCCCTATTTATTGATGGGTCTCCAGGCTAGTCCCATTCCCTCACTATTGTAAATACAGCAGCAGTAAACATGGATGTGAAAACATCTCTCCAGCAGTTTATGGTGTTCTCTGGGAGTGTGCCCAGGAGTGGGAGAGCTGGGTCATTTGATAGTTCTATTTTTACTGTTTTGAGGGACGTCCAACCTGTTTTCCACAGAGGCTGTATTAATTTGCACTCCCACCAGCAGTGAGAAGTGTTCCCTGCTCCTCACATCCTTGCCAACATTTGTTGTCAGATCTCTTGGTCTTAGCCATTCTGAATGGGGAGAATTGGTGTCCCAACATAGTTTAAATTTGCATTTCCCAGATGACTAGGGATGCTGGAAAAAAATTTAAGCAGTTATTGGGCGTTTCAGTTTCCCTTTTTTTTGGGGGGGGACTTTCTGTTCAAGTCATTAGTGCCTCTGTTGATTGGAAGCTTCATTTCCTTAGTGTCTAGTTTCTGCCAAGCTTTGTAAAGTCTGTATATTAGCTCCCTGTCTGCAGTGTGGATGTACTGTCTCCTGTTCTGCGGGCTGTCTGTGGGCTCTGCTGATGGCTTCTGTTGCTGATGCAGAAACTTTCAAATTCCGTGCCATCCTTCTCTCGATGCCTGGGGCTGGTTCCTGTTCTGTTGGGGTTCTGTTCAGAGAGTTCTTACCTGTCTCGAAGTCTTAAAGAGCATCCCCTATGTGCTCCCCCAGCAGGTTCAGTGTTTTAGGTTCTCAGCTAAGGCCTTTGATCCATTTTAAACTGATTTTTGTACAGGGTGAGAGCTATGGATCTTATTTCACTCTTCTGTGGGTGGATACAGTCTGTTGAAGGGGCTCCTTCTTTTCCTTTGTCAAGAATTACAGAGACAGATTTGTCAGTTCTGGCCCAGGTCTCCTTCAGTTCCCTGTTGTCTGTTTTGATGCCAGTGCCTAGCTCTCTATCACCATAGCTCTGCAGCATATAATTGGAGGTCAGCTATTGTGATAGCTCTGTGTTCTCACTTCTTAGGATTGTTTTTAGCTATTTGTGGCCTTTGGGGGTTTCACATGAATTCTTGGAGTTTTATAGATCTATGAAATATGAAATTGGAATTCTGATGTTCATACCTTAAATCCATAGATTAGGCTGAGTGTAGTGGTGCATGCCTTTAATTCTAGTACTTGGAAGATAGAGTCAGGTGAATCTCTGTGAGTTTGAGTCCAGCCTGGTCTACATAGTGAATTTCAGGATAGCCAGGACTACAATAGAGAGATACCATCTCATAAAAACAAGGAAACATAAATAATCTGTAGATTAATTTTGTAGTATGGCCATTTTGACAAAATTAATCTTGCCAGTCCAGGGACATGGAAGGTCTTTCCATTAGCTAGCATCATCTTTGGGTTTATTTTTCAGTGGCTGGATGAGTTCTTTTTAGAGGTCTTTCACTTCTTTGGTTAGACTTATTTCTAGGTACTTCATATTATTTTGGAAGAAAGATGGGTTACAGGCAAAAAGATACATGAATCATGAAAGAGCATATGAAGCTACGGTTTGGTTTTTGGTTTTTGGTTTTTTTATAGTTTCAACTCTGCCATTTTTTTCCTTTGTGGTGGATAGGTGAATAAGACATACTTGATGGTGACAGTGAAAAACCCCAACTGAAGGTCCATGGCTTCCGAATGACCATTCTAACTGTGTAGAACGTCATCAAGATGTGTAGAGTTTCTGTGTGGTATTACAGTCATCACAATAAAGTGATTCTATTTAATAAAGCTATGAAAGGAACTTATAGAGTAACAGATAGATAAACTAAAGATGCTCCAAGAAGGCAAGGCATCAAAATATATGACCATAGTTAAGAGTGAGTGTAGTGACTGCTAGCCAGAAAAGGGCAGCCTCACACAGCGCCGCTACAACAGCCTCCCCACCCCATGATCATGTCCGCCTTTTAACAACAACAACAAAATGAGATATGTGAAAGGCAAGTGAGAACTGCAGTTCCCAAAAGAAGAGAAGGAGAGGGAAAGAGAGAGGGAGAAAAAGAGAGAGAGGGGGAGGGAGGAAGAGACAGAGAGAGAGTCAGAGAGAGAGCGAGCCTGCACCTGTTAAAGATTCTATGGGCCCAAATGACTAAATTTCAAGGTTAAGGAGAGTCAAAAGGTTGCAGACTAGAGTCAGATCGTCTTAAGCTGTTTCCAGTCCCTTCGAAAGCCACCCACTGTTCACTGTGTCTAACTTAACTTCCTGGTGGCTTTCAAAACCTTACTATGTATTCTCAACAGACCACTAGCTTCCACCAATCCAAAAATCTAAGCACGCCATCAGATAAGCACGCATCTGAACCCTACAGCAGAGTCTTGGCACTTTGCTGTAGCCCTCCTGTCTATGTCCCCACAATGTACATGGCAAATAATCTGATTTATAACTTTCTTTGTCCCCTAACTAAGAGAATGTCATGTGACTACTTTCATGGAGCAATGTAGTATGGGAAACCCGAATCTGTTCCCTAACCATGGTCATTCATATTTGGCTCCAAGATCAACTCTTACTTTCTTTGAGGTGAATACTATGCTTTTTGTACACACACACACACACACACACACACACACACACACACACACGAACAAAACGGACTGAAGAGAGCAGGCAATTGGTAAAGAGTCAGGCTTGGTAGAGGAGGTATCCAATTTTAATTGTAAAGTCACAGATTAAAGTGAAAATACAGGGAAGTTTTATCATACTAATACTAGTCAGAAGAATGCTAGAATCACTATAGCAATTTCAGAGGAAGCCATCTTCAGGAAGAGATTAAGATGCAGTAAACAATGGCAGAGGGTCTGCTCCACAAGAGGACATAAGTAACCTTAATGAATATGTGATGACACAGTGTCAGTCTGTAGGAGGCAGAAGCTGGTGAAGCTGTAAGGGCTGATACACAGATCTCCTACAGCAATTGAGAGCACAAACTGCCCCTATTAGTAATTATAACTGCCAAAGAAATCAGTAAAGGCTTAGCAGTAAAGGCACGGCTGAGCTGAACAGCAGCATCCATAGGCTGGAACTAGACTTATATAAGACTGAAGAATGCCTGAATACACACCTCCCTGAAGGTTCATTGAGAGAGGTTATGTTCTGAGACATGAGACAGATTTCCATGGTGTGGCTCTCAGACCTCTCCAGAGAAGTCTCTTTGTGCTGTGGACAGAGCAAAGACTCACACCTGGTCAAAGACACAGAGTAAGTGTCACTGGCATGCTCAGTCACAAACGGATGTCCATATGAGACAAACCACACACCTAAGGCTGGGGACCATCTCAGAAGAGGAGGCAGAAGGACTGTAGGAGCCAGAAGTTGGGGAAGACCACAGTGAACCAGGCTCTTCTAGACCAGACTGCCGAGCTCACAAGCTCACAGCAGTGGTTACCATCAAGACAGTCAACTATCCAGCATGCTTGGCCGAGGGGCACACAAGCCCTGACCTCAGCTGAGGACTTAGTGACAGCTGGTGGCTTCTAAGGGAGGGAGAGGCAGTTTTCTTTAAGGGTGTGGCTCTTGGGGGGCCCACCATGCTGCAGCGCAGTAGTTACCCCCATACCCATGAGTACATTGGGGTACAAACTGGATTCCATGGGTCACAATTTAAAAAAGACAAAGTTGGGAAAGGGTGGGTAGATGGGGTGGATCTGGAAGGAATTAAGGGGAAGAGGGGGTAAAAATGATTAAAATATATTGTTTTCATATATGAAATTCTCAAAAATAATAAAATATATAAAACTCAAATAAATTTAAAATAACAGAAATGGAATTAAATCAGAAAACAATAAAGAAAAGAAATCTCCAAATATTTGGAGACCAAACAACTCACTTTATGTGGCAATCTTTTCAGAAAATGGAAGCAGAATGAACAATTCCTCACTCATTTTATGATGTTAATGTTACCCTAATATAAAAACTAGAGGAACTATTATGAGGCATGAAAACTACATACCAACATTTCTCCCAAATGAAAATGAATTTTTCTCAACAAAATATCAGTAAATTGAATCCATGAAAAAGTGATGAAGTTGGATTTATTCCAGGTATGCAAGGCTAGTTCAGCATTAATACAATTAATGAAATATACCGTATTAACAAATTAAAGGAGATAATCATATAATTATATCAGTGGATGCCCAAACAACATTGGAAAATTCAGCATTCATGTAATGATAAAAAGAAACGTCTCCAAGAAACAGAGCGGGCCTACCACAGCTGGTGAGTAAAGCCTCCAGCTCACATCACACGTAATGATGCAAAGGCAGAATCCTTCCCACAAGAAACAGGAGCAAGACAAGACAGCTAGTCCTCCTCGGGAGGACACCATTGTTTTTCACACTGAAAATCATATTAAATGTGCCAAGATAAAAGTTGATTGTTTTCCCATGTGCCAGGAATGAACAATTAGCTTTGAAATTAATAACACAATGCCATTTATATTAGCACCCAAATGAAGTATCTAGAGACAAACTTAGCAAAAGATGCACAAGAAATACAGAAGGGTCTGGACATAGTGGTACACTCCTTTAGTCCCAGCACTTGGGAGGCAGAGGCAGGTGGATCTCTGTGAGTTCAAGACTAGCCTGGTCTACATAGTGAGTTCCAGGGCAGCCAGAACTACATAGTTAGACTCTATCTCAAAAAACCAAAAGAATAAAGAAAGAAAGGAAGGAGGGAAGGAAGGAAGGAAGGAAGGAAGGAAGGAAGGAAGGAAGAGAAGAGAAGAAATAAAGAAAGAAAGAGAGAGAAAACCATGAGGAAAACTGTAAAACTTCAATGAAAGAAAGAAATCAAGTTTTAAACAGTTGGAGGGCTATCTCATGCTCACAGACAGGAAGAGTCAACAACCTTAGGATGTCAGCTCCTTTCCACATGATATATAGAGTCCAATCAAACTTTCAAAATGCAGGTTATTTTGGGGTACTGACAAACTACAGAGAGGCAGAATACCTGAAAGAGCTAATGAAATATAAGAGAAGGAAGAATAAGAAAGAGGAGGAGAACAAGGCTGGAGTGCCGATATCAAAGTGCTTAAGACTCAGCTATAAGGCCACAGTTGAAATAGCACAGTACTGGTGAAAGGGCAGATAAGAAGGTCAATGGAACAGAGCAGAGAATGCAGACATATACTCCCTTATAGTAATACAATAAACTCAGTTTGAGCAAAGGCAAGAAATACCGCAACAATAGCTGCAAATTACTCTGGTTGCCAGCATTATACCCTCCACAGCAACTGACTCAAAAGGATCCCAAGGCTTAAAAGTGAACCACACAACTGTAAAACCTTCAGATGACAGCTGTCTAGTTACTTTTATATTGCCAGGATAAAACACTATAAGCAAGGCAAGTTGTAGAAGGAAGAGTTTACTGGGGCCTTATAGTTCCAGGTATGAATCCATGACCAACATGGCAGGGAACACAGCCCCAGGCAGAGAGGAATAGTGCTGGAGCAGCAGCTATGAGCTCACATCCTGATCCACAAACAGGAAATAGAGAGAACACTAGGGATGATGTGAAGTTTTTGAAGCCTCAAAGACCACCCCTGTGACACATCTCTTCTCCCAAGGCCACAACTCCTAATCCTTCTCAAACAGTTCCGCCAACTGAAGACCAAGTATTTCGATGCATGAGCCTATAGGGGCCATTCTTATTGAAACCACCACTCTAACCTATGACAATCAAGGTGACCTTGAGCTTGGTGATGGCTTGTTAGATACTGTCAAAAGAAAGACTTATAAAGAAAAAAATCAAGAGCTAGTCTTTATTAAGATGAAAAGTTTGGGACTGGAGAGATGGCTCAGTGGTTAAGAGCACTCATTGATCTTGCAAAGGACCTAGTTCCCAACACTCACATGGTGGTTCACAACTGTCTGTAACTCCAGTTCCAGAGGACCCAAACCCCTCTTGATGAGCACATGTGGAACTCATATATACATGCAAACAAACCCTCTCACACATAAAATAAAATAAATAAATCTAAAAATATATTTTGATGAAAAATTTACACTCTAAGAGGTATCTTTAAGAGAATGAAAGAAAAACAGAGGCTGGAAGAAAATATTTGACAATCTCAGATGAAAAAGGAATTAGATCAAAATATACATTTAATCCTTGGAACTCAGGATGACTTGATCTCTAGCAAACTTTTAAAGAGTGGACTTCTGAGGAGGAAAACAAATAACAGTTTTGAAATGATTTATTACTAGTATGTTGGGGGAGGAGCACATATGTCCTGTGGAGCATGTCTGGAGACAATTTATAGGAGTCTGTTCTCTCCATGTGGATCCTAGGGAACTAAATTCAGGCCATCAGTTTTGGTAGTAAGCTCTTCCCCCTACCCTCAGAGCTGGGGACCAAACCGACAAGTGCTCTACCACTGAACTAAATCCCCAACCCCTGCAGTAAGCATCTTTACCCACTGAGTCATCAAATGGACCCCCAAATAACCATTTCTAAATAGTGGAAAGATCTGGACACCTCACCAAAGAAGATGCAAGGATGGTAAATAGCTTTGTAAAAAGATGCTCAGCATCATGTACTGGGAATAGCGGGAATTTCAAAAAGCAGAGGCCCACATTGAAGCATCTGTAAGAATAGCTAAAATACAAAAAGTGACCACCACAGATGACAGCAAGGATGCAGATGGACAACCCTCCTTGGTGCTGTTTTTCAATGGCTCTTTGAAGGGTAGGCAGGCAGCCTCTTATGAGCTCAACACTGTCTTGCCACACGCCTCAGTGCGGAATAAATTCACAACTTAAATGTCCATCCAGACATAATGGCACATGAATGTAAATCTAGGGCTCTATAGGCAGAGAGCTAGAAGGATTGCCACAAGTTAGAGGCCAGCCTGGTCTACATAAGCAAGTTCCAGTCTAGCCAGGGTTATAAAGTGAGTCAAAAGCCCAAACAAATAAAACCTGCAATCAGATGTTTATGGTAACTTGTTCACAGTTGCCAAAAAGCTGAAACAAACAAGGTGTCATTCAACAGGTGAGCGTTGCATGTCACATAAGGTAGTATTATCATCACTAAATAAGAACAAGGCACAGATACTGGGGATCTGAACACAAGTCACTTAGTGAGAGAAGTCAGTCTGAGAGGGCCACACAGTGTAAGTCCAGCCCTAATGTGTGGGTTCAGGGAGATGGAGGCAAGGATGGGTAAGTCAGCTGGAGCACAGGAGACTTACTTTAAAGTTATTATTAGGGAGGGGGTATTAGAGGATGTTTGTGGAGTCTTTCTATCTTTCCACCTTCACATGAATTCCAAGGATCAAAGGCAGGCTGCTAGGTTTCTGCAGCAGCCACTGAGGTGGGTAGCGGGAGGTCAAGCACCTGCAGTCTCTGCTGACAGGGTTAGAGGAACTGGAGTCCTGAGATCTGCACTGCCCAGGTAGCTAAAACTCTACCTTGAAAAGTTATCTAGCTAGAATCCCAGGTAACAATAAAAGTCTAGAAAAAAGCATAAGCCTTCCAACAGAGAGAAAAACAACAAAAACATTTAATAATTAAAAACAGAAGAAAAGGAGAGATGGGAATACAGTAGCTCAAACATAAGATACATGAATTGTAAGCTGCAAGATTTACATAATGTGTCAAAATTATATTGCATGCAATACTATAAATGTTTTACATAAAAGGCTAAAATATCATACTTTATTTTTTAAAAAACTAAACTACCATATGCCATTTATAACAGGTCTACTTAAAATATAAAGCTGTAGAAAGTATGAAATCCAAAGGAACAAAACAGAGAAAATTAATCTAGCACAGTGGTTCTCAACCTTCCTAATGCTGTGACCCTTTAATGTGGTTCCTCATGTTGTGGTGACCCCCAATCATAAAATCATTTTCATTGCTACTTCATAACTAATTTTTCTACTGTTATGAATACTGTTATGAATTTTGCTACTAAATCATAATGTAAATATCTGATGTGTAGGATATCTGGGTTGTTTGACCTCCAAGTGGGTCACGACTCACAGGTTGAGAACCGCTGACCAAGGTAAAGGTCATAAGGCAAAAGAATGAATAATATAAAGATACATACTGAAAATCTGGTTCATATGTAAGACTGAATACTACTCAGCTCTGTGGAAAAAAATGAAATCACAAAATTTGCAGGGAAGTGGATGGACATAGAATGTATATTAAGTGAGGTCACTCAATCTCAGAAAAAAAATAACTGGATATGTCCTCCTGCATGTGTGTATCCTTGCCTGTGCTACAGACATGTATATCAATATGTGCAGACGTCATATAACATAGAGTGAAAAACAAGAAAGGGTGCTAACACGCAATGAGGAAGACCAGAACTCAGGTAAAGAACACGTGAGCTGTGACAAAGTATATGAAGCTAATGGTTTTTCCACTTTTAACTCTATCATGGAGTTTTCTTCTTTATAGTAGATACGTACATTAAAAATATAATCAACAGTGAAAGTATAAAATCCAAAGAGAAGCTCCACAGCTTCAAAATGGTTGTTCTAACTGCATAGACGTTCATTACAGCATACAGACCTTGGGTCTGGACAGCTGCTGTGTTAACATCACTACATGATGTTTTTATTTGAAAGTTCTTGACAATAAAGTGCCTTTTAAAAAGGTCATTCACCAGCAGCCATGCCACCATGGAAGGGGGAAATCTCACTGGGGCCCCACCACAGGCAACTAAAGAATGCTGAGAGTAAGTGAGTCTTCCCCAGGGATGACCCCAGTCACTGACCAACTGGTCAACCCTAAAATCAATACGGAACAGACTGAGCAGGTGGTATTTATAGATGTATGCATATATACATATATGTCACAGTAACGAAGAAAAAGAGGTCATGAATCTGAATGGAAGCAAGTGGGTGGAATTGAAGAGAGAAAAAGAAAGGGGAAAATGATGTAATTATGCTTTCTTAATTTTTAAAAATATAAAAAGTTGGGGCTGGAGAGATTCCTCAGTAGTTAAGAGCACTGACTGCTCTTCCAGAGGACCCAGGTTCAAATCCTAGCACCCACATGGAGTTCACAATGGTCTGTAACTCCAGTTCCAGGGGATTTGGCACTCACACACACATAGGCAAACACCAATGCACGTAAAATATATATAATTCCGACAAAAATAAAGAGAAAAGATTCATATCGGGCAGTGGTGGCACACGCCTTTAATCCCAGCATTCAGGAGGCAGGCAGGCGGATCTCTGTGAGTTTGAGGCCGGTCTGGGCTACAGAGTGAGTTCCAGGAAAGGCACAAAACTACACAAAGAAATCCTGTTTTAAAAAACAGAGAGAGAGAGAGAGAGAGAGAGAGAGAGAGAGAGAGAGAGAGAAGATTCCGTTCACCGTGTGTACACCTCATCAAGCAGAGGAACGGTGTTTTGATTTTCACAGCTGCAGAAACTGGTGGGGAGGACGCAAAGAAATCGAAAGATTTGCCCCTGCTGAGTGGAATGTGAATGTCCCAAGCTGTTTCCTACTCTCCTTGGGTTTCTGGGCTGTTGCCTTGATAATGGCAAAGCATAGCTCACAGACCTTGGAAGTCATTCCATGTGTATTTCTAAGTCTGTCATGTGGGGACCTCCTGTGGAAAGCTGCCATCTGGCTGCAGTACAGAACTGTGCAAGGCCTACCAGTCCCTAGGAAAGGCTCTCTCTCTCTCTCTCTCTCTCTCTCTCTCTCTCTCTCTCTCTCTCTCTCTCTCTGTGTGTGTGTGTGTGTGTGTGTGTGTGTGTGTGTGTGTGTGTGTATTTGCTAGAAATCAAAACCAGAGCAAGCGCTCTCCCACTGAGCTACATACCTAGCTTGCAGAAATCATCTTAGATTCTGAGCGGTAAGGCTCAGGCAAGAGAATTCTGAATGACAGCCAACACAGCTCTTCTAGAGAAAGGAGGTGAGGTGGCGGCAGGGTGCTCAGAGAAAACTACAGGGGCCAGAGCTCTGTGACAGCTGAGGACAGACAGGCAGCTGAGGGCATCTCAGGACAGCTTCAGTTTTACATTATTCCTGGGCCTACACACCAACTAAGCCGCCTACAACTGCCCGTGGAGGGGCAGAAGTAGCCATAAAAGGGACAGGCTAGTGAAGAGGCGGAGCTTTATGACATTTGCCAGCCAGAGGGAGAGAGAGGGAGAGAGTGGAGGGTGATGGGTAGCTGTTTCCTTTGATTAAAGTGCCCCTCTGTGGTGTGTTGGGGGACAAGGCCTAACCAACTCACACTAGTCCTGTCTCCGAGGCCCTCCCTGGAGTTACAGAAGCAGTAACCAGTTTCTGAGGAAGAGGAGACTCTCAGATGGTGCCGCCTGCAAGCTAGGCACGGACTGTAGTGATGCATCCTTTTGCAGTAGTCTGACTCTCCTGTGCTTCTGCAAGTAACCCCAGTAGACTCAATGGTTCACCAGGCCGGAAGTGGCTGCAGTCGTTCCTTTGACCTGTTGTTCCCACCCCCATCTGGGGAAATGGAAATAGTCTTCCCAAGCAAAGACATGCCCACGGGTGGGTCTTAGAACTCCCAGGAACAAATAGCAGCTGTGGAATGAGAGAGCTTGAGTATCGGGAATCTTGGCCTCCCGGAACACAAGCTAACATGGTTTAAAGGCTAGGAGAGAGCTATTTCTGTTGGGCCCCAGTGGCTGGTGGGGTACATGCCAGGAATCCATCCTATTCCTGGAGGAAAGAAGAGCTGGCTTCTCTATCTCAGAACCATGAGGTCACCTGTGCTGGCTAGTATTATGCCAACCTGGCACATGCTACAGTCATCTGAGAGGAGGGGACCTCAACTGAGAAATTGCCCCCCTAAGAACGGGCTGTAGGCAAGCCTGTAGGTTATTTTCTTAATTAGTGATTGATGGGGAGGGGCCCAGCCTATTGTAGGCGGGGCCACCCAGGGCTGGGGCTCTGGGTGCTGTAAGAAAGCAGAATGAGCAAGCCATGGGGAGCAAGCCAGTAGGCAGTACCCCTCCATGACCTCTACATCAGCTCTTGCCTCCAGGTTCCTACTTCGTTTGGGTTCCTGACCTCACTGCTTTCAAAGATGAGCATTGCTGTAGGAAGGTAAGTGAAATCAACCCTCTCCTCCCCAACTTGTTTTCTTGGCAGGTGCGCTGTGCTGTCACGTGGGGTCCTGTAAGAGTGGGCCTGAATTCAGGTCCATACTCTACCACCCTCTTGAAAGTTTTGAACAATTTTAAGACAAGAAGGCATGCATATTATTTTGAACTGGAACCAACAACTGTTAACAGCACATCTCCGATAGAAGTCCCTCCGGTGCCAAACCACAGGAGCCCCCACCAAGTGCCAAAGGCTTGCCTACGGTCAGAGCGGTGGCCTCCTCTGGGGCTTGCAGGGTGGCAATGACTCCAGTTAAAGAGGGACTTAGGCACCCTGTGACAAGGAAGTATTTCCTTCTGAGTGGCTCATGCACCTTGGCTAACTGGCTGAGCAGCCTCTCCACTGTGGGTCAGTTCAGGGGACTCACAGATCTTGGGGTGTCTCCTGCCGTGGAGGCTTGGAAGGAGGGCTAGCACCCCTTGAGCTGATGTTGGTACTACTGTCCCACCATGTACCAACTGCTCAGGCAGTCCAGCGGGAACTTGGCACTCTCATCCTTCGGGGCCCACCTTTCCCTGCTGCTGAGCCAGGCTCTGCCGGCTCAGCACTCTGCTGCCCCCACCTGGCTGGCTTCGGAGCCAACCTGACCCCTGGCTGCAGTTCGCGGTCTATGATAGTATTTATTTATCAAATGGCTGCTTTTTCGGTCCCAACACTGACCTGCACAAATGTCAATTAGAACGTGCACAAACCAATCCCGTTAGTCCCGGGAGTTTTATAAGTAGGGGCGGAAAGGCATAGAGGACTGAAAATATTGTGAAGGACAATCCTAAAATATATTCGGTGTATGCCAAAGAAGTCAGAGGTTTGTGGTGGCTCTGGGGCCGTGTGACACCTGGCCCATGGTTTAGAAACCTCTGGAGAGTGTGATGTGACACCCACAAGCTACCCTGACAGAGCTCTTTCCACGGGCTCTGTGGACTCCTGGAGCTGTATCTATCTCCTGTGTGGTTTGGGCACCCAGCCCCTTCTCCATGTCACAACATAGGGCCAGGTCTTCAGCAGGGGTCTACTTGAGGGGTGCAGGTATTCCTAGGTACCCAAGGGGGATGGTTCCAGGGCCCCAAGGTCTGTAAGGGCTCAGGTTCTTTGTACAAGACAAGATTGCATGTCCAAAGAACCTATGTACATTCTTTAAGACATATCTGGATGACATAGAGTATCTATGCTCCATGTACATATTGAGTGAAGATATGCATATATGGATTTTGGTGGGACTAGGGCTCGAACCCAGATCTTTCCACATACTAAGTCACTGGGCTACACTCTAAGCCCTATATACCACACAGACCATGTTATTCTGTATTGCTTAGGCGATAGCAATACGAAAAAAAGTCTATTTAAATCCATGGATTCAAATCTGAGGGTGTAAAGGGCTCATGACACATTAGTCAGGAAATAGGGGTTTTTCCAGAGTTATAGGGCTGCCTGGGCTCTAGGTCAGTCCTAGGACCCAAAAATTGAAAAAACCTGC
The DNA here is from genome assembly GCF_903995425.1 of Onychomys torridus. Lineage (NCBI taxonomy): Eukaryota > Metazoa > Chordata > Mammalia > Rodentia > Cricetidae > Onychomys > Onychomys torridus. Next base: position 44,565,599 of record NC_050443.1, on the reverse strand, counting down.
CCCCAGGTCCTGCCTGGCACCTGGACTTTTGCACCAATGGCTGCTTGTTTAACCAGAATGAGAAGATGAGATGGGCTAGAGCAGGGAGATGTAGGTACAGACTGTTTATTGTGAGAACATTCACTGCCTGGCTACTGGTGGGTGAATTGGTCCAGGGACTTTAAATCCTGGGAAGGGGGAGATGGGGTTGATGAGCAGGGGTCCTAGGACTGAGAAACCTTTTGTCCCTGGCTGCTTTCACCCCTCCAACACCAGCCTCAGCCCTATCTCCCCTTGTCTTTCTCTGGGCTGCCTATGAGTACCCTTCTTCCCTCTTCACTGAAATGGCTCCCAACTCCCAGCATAACAAAGTAATGCTGGTAGCTGGGCTCAGCGGCCAGGCCTGCTTTTCCAGGATCAAAGTCTTATCGACAGCCGTTAATCACATGAAAGCAGATATTCCCAAGGCATTAGGCCCCACCAGATGCTGTGCGGCTGCCTGGGCCATTAGGAAGATTATGCTTGGACCTAGCCAGCACCCGGCACCCATGGTCTGGGGATGTGGGACTGAGCTCTTGATCTTTAAGCAGGGGAACCAGCTTCCTCCCTGTCCTCTCTCTGTAATAGCCTCTAGATTTCTCTGCTAAAGGATCGCATCTCCCCAAGCAGATGTAACGATCCCTTCTCATGGGCTCTGCCCACCTCAGAGTGTATCCTTCCAGCTTGATGCCCAGCCACACTGGCAGCCTGGTAAAGCAGGAGCTCTACCTCCCCCCATACTGGAGGCTCTTCCAGGCCCAAAGCAAGTGAGTGGCCCTGTAGGTGCCAGAGTAGGAAAGGCTGAGCCCAAAACAGGAGCAGGTATTCAGCTGGGTACCAGGGCTGAGGGGAAGAGGAAGGGCCTTGCAGGCCAACAGTAACAGCGCATGTCCCTCTGCACAGTGGGCTGGCCACTTACAGCAGACTTATCTGGGGCACACCACTGACCGGTCTAAAGTGACCTTATGGCAGAGGCTCACTGTTTAAGCTCTCCAATTCCAGCTCCGGTCTATATATGGCCAGACTATCCAAAATGTCCTACTGTTGGACTATAGAGGGTATTGGTTGTCAACAAAAGGAGGGCCCCTTAGTAGTTCCAGCAGGTAATGAACCTTTTGCTAGTAACCATGACAACTAATAGTAAAAAGTACATTTATTTCAGAGGTCTCAGGACACATCAGACCCTATAGAAACACACATGTGAGCCTGGAGTGTCCCCTTCCTCTCGGGGACCTCTCAGGGCTGAGAAATAATCATGGGAATGGCTGATTCAGAGTCAAATGGCCTGAGGAATGAACTAAGTGGACAGTGGCTGGCCGGGATGAGGCTGCCAGGGAGAAGGACCAGCTGGTACTTTCGGCCCTCTCAGGCCAGCTAGTAAGAGCCGCTGGAGGTCCGTGTGGCTGGAATGCTGAAGTGTGGCCAGGAAAGGCTGTGTTGGGCCTTGTAAAGCAGGGGTAAGCCTATCCATGTTCACTGAGTCCCTCATTTCTCATGCCCATTGTCTCCAAAGTGGCTGTGGCTGCTTCTAAGAATCTTAAATTAGATCTTCTAAAGCACAGAGAAGAAGCGGCGGAGATGGTTCAGTGAGCAAGGAGCTTGCCACACAAGCATGAGGACCTGATTTTGGACGCTAAGAACCCATGTCAAACCTAGCATGGTGGCGTGACTCTGTAATTTCAGTGTTTCTTCAGAGAGGGGAAGTGGAGACAGGAGAATCTCCAGAAGCTCCCAGGCCAGCAGGCCTGACACACAATATCCAGCAGCAAACAACACAAGACACCGCGTTAACCCAGTGAGGAAGTGAGGATTGGCACTTTAGCTGATCTCTGACCTCCACATGGGTGCTATGGCACAAGTGCACACACACACACACACACACACACACACACACACACACACATACACACACACACAGTGGGTGGATAAAAAATAAAACACAGAGGGGTGTGGAAATTGTCCTGATGGGTTTCAAGACTTTTAGAAGATCAGACATGCCTCTTTGTTATAAGGATTATTTTGAGCAAGTTGAAAAACCATGTTTGGAAAACCATGGACAAAATCAACTCTTTGAAAATGGAGCAGAAGCAGCCCTTCCCAGAAGGAAAACGCACAGCTCTGAAAGTTTCTCCATGCTTGGCATGGCTTCTCCCCACTAGGAAGCAAGGGTGACTCTATGTCACAAGAGATTCTCCTAGATGAAGCTGGATAAATGGTTCAGCAGAGAAGAGCATATACGGTTCTTGCAGAGGACCTGAGTTCAGTTCCCAGCACCCATAAGGTGGCTCACAGCACCCCGAAACTCTAACCCCAGGAGACCCAGTGCTGTCTTCTGGCTTCTGAGGGCACCTGCATTCATGTGAATAACCCCCTCCTCCACGAGACACACACACACACACACACACACACACACACACACACACACACACACCTGCAGAATAAGTCCTATCCTATTTTCACAGGCCTTTGCCCACACCCTCTGTTTTGTCTTTATTCAAGAGCCTTGGGTAGAAAAAAAGATCTTGGGTTTTCTCAAAAGCTCTCTGGGTTTTCTCCTGTGTATATAGTGGGTGGTCCTGTCATTAAACATCTGTCCCAGCTGCTTGTGTTAATCTGCCTTTTGTTGCAGGGAGTGTCAGCATGGAGAATGCAAGAAAAAATGGACTCCCCTCCCCCCAATCCTTTGTTTAAAACACTGCCAAGACCCCTGGATGTGTGTGCAATGTCCCCATTAACCCCACCCCACAGTAACATACGCTCCCTCTAGCAGAGAACTCTGCAGGTAATATACCACCAAAGCTAACATGGGCTTCTTGAGAGAAAGAAGAAAGCTCGAAGGCATAAAGACAGACCCCTTCCTGTTCCTCAAAGTGTCAGGTTGTACACAATAAAGATATGCAATTTTTATTTGTCAGTTTAAGAATCAAAAAACAGGCTGGAGAGAGGGCTCAGCAGGTAGAGTTCTTGGCATGCAAACATGAGAGCCTGAGTTCATATTCCAGAGCTGGCTGGGGTAGCATGTGTTTGTAGTCCCCGCATCCCTACAGTGAGATGGGAGGTGGAGACAGGTGAATTTCTGGAAGCCAGAGGGCCAGAGAGCCTGCTGGTTATCCACCATGTAGGTATACAGTGACGCCTAGGGCTGTCCTCTGACTTGCCCACACACTGCCTGAGTTCGTACATGGTGAGATGTAATACATGTATATGCCATACAGACACCACACACACACACACACACACACACACACACACACACACACACACACAACCTGTTGGACCCAAGGACATATATGAATGAAATAGCAGAAATGCAAGCCAGGGAGGGTCTGAACTGTCTGAAGTGGGACAGTAACGAAGTTGAGGAATTGAGACGGGTGTTTAGCTCTGTATTAGCCAAGACCAAGATGCAGTGCCAATAAATCCCTAGTGTAGACACTAACAGACTGGTGGGGAGGGGTGTGGCCTCCTTCCTTGGAGAGGGAGGGGCTCTGCTTCCTTTGCAGGGTGGTGAGGTGGGAAGAGCAGCCAGAGCTCCCTGGTGTCCCCAAGGCAGCCCACATGACTGTGCCTCTCCCTGCAGCTTCTGCTGGGCCGGGCTTCTGCAAACAGGATCTTTTGCCTCTGGCCTGAAATACACATTGTAGGCCATTTACAGCCTCTGGTGCTCACGGGGGCATTTCCTCCAGCTGCCATGCCCAGCTTCTGCCTGAACCACCATCTCAGAGCTCAAGTCTAGCTGCTTCTGAAGGTGACGGAGCATAATAATGCCAGTTCCAGTTGCTCAAAAGTTAAATCCCAAGTTGCTCTTCCCCTGCAAACGTCCTTTACTCTTGGGTCAATGATCTCTCAAAGGTCAAAGCCAACTGCAAATGAAGGCTGCATCACGCCTGGAGATCCAGGACACTGCCCTTCACACATCCCTCCCACTCATCTTTATTCCTCCTCTGCCCCATGTCTCCTCAGACTCTCTGGTTGTGCACTGGCTCTTCCCTTCCACCAGATGTTCTTCTTGTTGGTGACTGCACGGCTCCTTTCTTCAGCCTTCAGGCATTTGCTCAGTGTGCCCCCTATCCTGATGTCCAGGCCCCTCGTAGGTCCCTCTCCACAGCATTTAGCATAGCTGACTCCACTGGGAAGTCCACCCCTGGAGGGCATGCTGCTGTCTTCTGACTTGACATTCTAGACTCTCAGCTCCAGGAAGGCTGCTGGGCACACAGCAATGCTGGCATGTGCTCGTGAGAGAAAGGAGGCGTGTATTTATTAAAGACCAGCCTTTGTCCAAACACCACAATGGGTTTGCAGAGAAAATTAACAAAGAGCAAGTCACAAACAACTCCTTCACTACAATCAGTTTTTGTGCTGGTTTTGGGTTTTGCTTTTCAGTTGGTGTTGTGAACATTAAATCTATACTTGTTACAAAGGGTAGTCTAGAGTTGTAAGGTGGGTGGAAACTGAAGACATCTTCAGTGATGGACACAGGAAAATCCACCTCTTTTTATTGATGAGGAAATTAGGCCCAGAGAGACTGAATAACTTTGCTGGAACCACAAAGCAAAACCCTAAGCAGGAGTCCCACAGGCTAGGGTAGTCAGAACTTGATGTGGAAGCTCTATATGTGGAATGCCATGGCAACCTAGTTTCACCCGGAGCCACATCTCAGCTCTGTGTGGGAGGGACCGGTGGGGGATGTGAGCAGGTGCGAGACTCCACAGAGGCTGGGAAGTCCTGGCTAGGAGCCAGCCCTGGAACTGCTCTGCCCATTTCCAAATCCCAGAGGCCAGGGGTGGGAGAAGACAGGGTGGAGCCATAAGCCTGGGGGAAAGCTGCTGCCATGCAGTGGTGGCCCACTCTGGGAGACAGGGTCGCCAGGAGTGTGGGGTGCAGTTGCAGAGCTCAGAGGCTCTGCTATGCACCAGTACATCTATGACCATGCAGGGGTGGGGAGTGGGACACCTGCTTGGCTTTAAGGCGGGGTAAGAGAAAAAGGGGGGGTGGGTTAGAGGTCCTTGAAAGCCACCAAAATCATCCTGATCTCTCAAGTGCCACCTCTGCCTCTGCCCCACCAAGGAAATGGCATCATGGCTCAGAGAAGGATGCACGCGTGTTCTCCGCCTCAACACACTGGGCGTACTGCTTTGATGAAGGCCAGGGCTGTCCTGTCCTCCCGAATCTAAAGACCTCTGAGCAGAATCTGCTGCAGCAGAGATGGGCTCTGTGCTTCAGCAACCCGCCTCCACCTCACCTTCTGTCAATGTCGTTAGTTCTGAAATCTGAACATTTTCTTTTTAGGGAATGTCGATATTTCGTAGTAACTTCGGATGGTGACATCTTTTACTTCTGTCTTTCAGGAACACTTTGGTGTGTCTTCTAGGCAAGTGTTTCTCAACTTTTGGGTTGCGACCCCAGATATTTACATTATAATTCATAACAGTAGCAAAATTAGTTATGAAGTAGCCACGATGCAATTTTATGGTTGAGGGTCACCACAACATGAGGAATTGTATGTACTAAAGGGTCACAGCATTAGGAAGGTTGAGGACCACTGTTCTGGCTAGTGGGAGGGTGCAGGCCTGCTCTGTGTTGTATGGTACTGGAGCTCACACCCCAGTTTATTCTCAAGAGGCAACTCTCTCTCATTCTCTGCACCCTAACATGATAAATAGACATAAATGGACATGTGGCCCTTGCAAGGTAAGGATTTCTTTAGGGAACTGCTGAAATGCAGGTTTCATGCCTCAAGACTTATCAGAGCCTTCAGAGTCCTGATGTGTACTGGAGGGCTCTCACAGTGTGCTGACTCCATTGGTCTGAAGCTGGAATAGTGTTCCCGGGGTGCACCGGACTTTTGGCTGCGATGGGGTTTCTGTGAGGTGCTAAACAGGGAGTACCTCAGTTAGTTATGACTAGACCCAAGTCATCTGCAGCTTTCCTTAAGCCTTAGACCCTCCCCATCATGTCTCAGGCCAACAAATCTTTCAAATGTTTCCTGACCTCTTTGGCCAGGATCCTCCCCAGAAGCACAGGGCTGCCACTGAGGATCCCCATCCAAGGCTCTTCTCCTGTGCCCTTCTCCTGCATCCTGTAGGGAAGTGGCTTAGTGTCACACAGCCCCTCATGTGACATGTACCCTTTGGAGGTCTCCAGGCTCTCGTAGGAAATTCAGTAAGTGTTATGACCCAGGCCATGGTCACCCCTTAGCCCTGGCCTGCCCCATGATGCTCCCAACTGCCACACCTGCTCATCCTGTTACCAGTGCCCTACCTGGGCCCTGACCCCACCCAGTCATGATGGATGCTTCCACTGCCTCTGACATCCTGCACAGGACAGAACTACACATTAACATTGTAAGAGTTTTGTCCTTAATTATGTCATCATCCTGGGTTGGAGGGCCGGCCTAAAAAGCAGGTGGGCCCTCCGTGACCCCCCCTTCCCCCTTCTCTCTTCCCTCTGTGTGGTCTCTCTGTCTCTTTCTTTCTCTCCCTGTCTCTGTCTCTCTGTCTCTGTCTCTCTGTCTCTCCCAATAAAGCTCTAGAAAGGTAACCATGGCTCGTGATTCTTCCGCCAACCAGCACACCCCTCCGTAGGCATGGCTGGCCACGAGCAGCACCAGTTTAACCAACAAACAGGAAAGCCTAAGGGGATCCCCCAGACTTCAGCCACACCCTCTGTGAAGTGAGATGACCTCCAGGGAGTCAAGTCTAGTTCCCCTGCTTGGTTACTAAGGTGAATGATGGCTCTTGGTCCCTTGAGTCAAGGTGTGGCTGCCCCTTAAGCTGCTACAAAGGGCCAGGGGATACAGAGAACAGTGGTGTACAGAGGGCAGTGGGTACAGAGGGCAGAGGGTTCAGAGGGTGGCATGTTACAGAGGGTAGTGGGTTCAAAGGGCGGCATGTTACAGAGGGTAGTGGGTACAGAGGGCGGTAGGGTACAAAGAATTTTTGGGTCCAGAGGGTAGGGCAAGTTGGCCAGTGCCCTGTGTGCAGCTTTTAGATGGAGGAAGTGAAGGAGATGCTAAGCCAGTGATGTGGAGTTGTTTCTCTGAGGCCAGTGGCAGGCAGAGCGCCCTGAGGGCTTCCGGGCCACACCTGGGCTTATTTGAAAAGGATGAAAACACTTTTCAATTGTGAAGGCAACGCTTTGATTTAAAAACCATAAAACAGGCTAGCTGACAGCTGAGCTCCATTTGAAAAAAAGCGGGGCGGGGGGGAAGGTCAGGAAACAGAATTTACATGCAGCACATGAAGAAAGATTATAGACAGAGCTAACCTCCTCTTTCTTTCCTTAAGAAACACATATATTTTTTTTAAATCTCCTTGTGTATTTTGGAGTTTCTATGAGAGGCTTATTGTTTCAACAACGTAAGTTCCAGGGTTTATCCGTGTTGATACAAGTGACTTGGCTTGCTCATTTTAAGCGCTATGTAGCATTCCATTCTTCAGAGCAGCAGAAGCCCCAGCTCACTCTGGCCCTGAGCTCCCGGGCTCCTGGTTTGCTGCGGCATGAGACGCTGATATGAACATTTTTGTGTATTTCCTTGAGTACCCATGCTGGCATTTTCTAAGGGAATCTAAGGTACAGTTGGCAGGCTGTGCTACCATTTAATTTGTTCAAGACCTTGATCTTCAATTCCAAACTTAATCTGTACTGTTTAGCCGAGTAAAATCTAGACAGGGCATCCATGTCCCACTTGACCACCTGGAGGCTTTTCCTAGAGAAGCCTGCCTGTGGAAGGCTGAGCCTCCTGGACTAGAGGCGGCGGGCCTTTGTTCACTGGTTCAGGTCCACTGGCTGGTTAATGACTTGAGGGATGGGGTGGGGGTTAAGACCAAGGGAGGAGCTGCCTAGCAGGAAGAACTGACCAGCCAAGTCAAAGGCCAAAAGTGCCTTTTACAACAGTGGGCCAGGCACGATGACCCTCGGAAGGACAGTAAGTCCCCAAGGACAAAGAAGGTCCAAGTGTCCACAAAAACAGAGGAAACCATACTTTGCACTCATGGAACTCGTTCCTCAGTACCCCCTACAGATTAACTTCCTTAAAAGTCCTACATACTGGTGGACATGCTGGCTCACCCCTATAATCCAAGCACTGGGAGACTGAGGCAGGAGGATTGCTTTGAGTTCAAGACCAGCCTGGACTACACAATGAAACAAAGAACAGTCTTAAGTCATCCTTCATTTTCCCTTCAGGGCTCTCATTCTTGGCCTGAGGACTGTCATAAACAGGCCTGGGCACTAGAACACTAAGCCTTTAACTAGGTCGGGTTCTGGCAGGGAGGGTCTGGGGAATTCAGATTTGGAGGTTGGGGAGGGAGTACAGGGGATGGAACCCAGGGTCTCTTACATGCAATTCACGTACTCTGCTACTGGACCACACTGCCAGCCCATGCAAGAGGTTATCATAAATTGTCATGGGATGAGGTCACCTTGGAAGGGGAGGGGCATCCCACATATATATATATATATATATATATATATATATAACATCCTGGCCACAGCTTCCCCCCATGGCCTCCCCTCCCAGTACCTGTCCCCCCTATTTGCCCTCCCCAACCCCGCAATCTCCTCCTCTTCTGTCCCTATCAAGGAAACAGCAGGTCTCCCATGAGTATCAATAAAACACGGCATATCAGGTTGCAGAAAGACTAAGAACCTCCCCGAGTATTAAGTCTGGGCAAGGCAACCCAGGATGAGAGCATCCTCTTCTTCCGTGTGAAGTAAAATTGAGTGTGTAGGAGTGGAGGGTGGGGAGAAGGAGGGAGAGAGGGAGGGCAAGGAAGAGGGAAAGGAAAGAGGAAAGAGAAAGGTGCTCGTTTTCAATGTTGACCACACTCAAAGTGCCTCCTCCCTCTGCTGAGTTTACCCACACCCAGACTCGCCCACTTCACTGGGCTAAGCACCAGGCAGAGAGCAATCAGAGACGTGGAATTCCAGAACAGCACAGCCTGCTTCCTGTCAGCGCTTATCAGTTAGTGTGAGCAGCTGTGTTCTGGGAAGGAGGACCTTGCGGCTCCATGCGGGTGCAGCCTCACAGCTAGCTAGCGGCATGTGAAGGTTGCGTTCCTGCCAAGGGTGGTGGTAGATTTGTGAATGTTAATTTACAAGACACCGTGGGTGTGCAGGCTCTGGAGGAAGAAAGCTGACTCTCCACAGCCTGGGAAGACAGAGAGATATATCGGCTCCCACCCACCAAGAACCCCTGGGGGTGGATCTTCTCTATTCTTGAAACTGGGAAAAGCCTTAAATATTTTTTTTTTTAATTTTTCCCATTTTCTGTGTGTGTTTTCTCGGGTTCCTGGGACATCGGACACTGGGAAATACTTGGCTCTGGATGCATGCCCAGCTGTTTATGTGCAAGGAGACCACAGCCTGGCCAGCTCCTGAGTGATGACCCAGTGTCCAGCTTGAACAAAAACCTTCCCCAGAGCACTCAGCTGGCTCATACTGCTGCCTGGTTTCTGTCTCAACACTGACCAGGGCACTGGCTGGCACTGTTCAGAAAGAGCTCCTGCAGGAACGTGCCCTTCTGACCATATTCTCTCCTTCCTGTCCCTCACCCTCTGTAGAGGAAGTGTCTAAGAAGGAACAGAGAAGATCAACACCACCCCACCACCGTGGGCTCAACTCGTGTTCAGGAGCCTCTGCCTCCTGGCTTGGGTCAGCTGAGTAAAAACTGACCTATCCAGGCCACCGAGTGCAGGAAGAATGTAGGCCTGTATGAATGAGCATTCATGACATGAGCATGGCCATGTTAAGGACACCAGTGCCTCTGATTCGTGGGAACAACAAAGCCTTCCCCTGGTCCACTTACGATGTTGATGATGGGTGACCTTTGGCTAAAAGCAGTAGCACAAATAATACAGCCCTTCCTAGTCCCAGATGACTTTGTGGACACACCCTCAGAGGCTGCTCCTCGGCAGAGACCACCTATTGAGATCAGCCTCCTTGTCCATACTGTATATAATAAACACAGATTAGCTGACCAGCCTCCTTGTCCATACTGTATATAATAAACACAGATTAGCTGACCAGCCTTGTCCATACTGTATATAATAAATACAGATTAGCTGACCAGACACACAGAGTATTCAGGCTGCTGGTTTGTCTCCGTCTGAGGGCATGGCCCACTGGATCCCAGTTTTACAGTTACTTGTATCTGGTTTTCTTAATCTCCGGTCACCAGCACCTAGTTGCATGGGCCATGGTAGCCTGGACCCAAAGGGCCCCTTCTTGCAGCCTAGGGACACCCACTCCTGGGCTAGTGTTCAGTCATCTTGGACAGAGGACAAGTCAGCCTGGCAGACACAGTAGGTAGCTTTTACAGAAGAGGACTTCCACATAGCCTGCTCTGAGGTCACAGAAACCCAGGCCCAGCTCAGGGCGCACTCAGGGCCACCCTCTCTCTTCTAGAAGCCTCACTGCTCCCCTTCTTCTGGTGTACTCCACACCCTGAGGGTGAGGCCCACACTGCAGGTGTCATAGATCCCCCATGTCTCCTCAGTAATTCTATGAAACCGTGAACAAAGCAGGGGGCAAGGGGGCTACACAGGAGCCCTTATGTGGTGTCCTGTGGTGTAGACAAAGGATGTCATGGCTCACAGCCGTGAGGACACTGCCCAAAGGTATCTGTGCAACATTCAGAGTGAGAAAATGGAGACAATAGACACAGGACACAGAGACAGGATATGTGGGGTCACCTCCTAAGAAGGGAGCTTGATGCAGAAGAGAGTATATATATACACACAACACAAACACAACACATACACAGAACACACACACACACACACACACACACACACACACACACACACACACCTGGAAGGCAAGAGTCCACTGGAGCAACACTCAAACAGAACGTAGACCCATGTCCATCTGCCCCTGGACCTCAAGCAAAGTTCACTCACCTTCTGGGACCCCGATGTGGAGCTTTTGAGAGAGCCGCGCTTGAAGGAGCTGCTCATTTTCCTCAGGGACCCCATGGGTTCCTCTGCCTTCCCTGTGAGGCCCAGCCCGCTGCATGAGAGACCCTAGTGGGCTCAGGCAAGAGACACACAGCTCTCTTTCCCAGGCTGGGCACCGGGGCTCAGTATGGGGTGAGATTGGTGGCAGGGCCAGCCCAGGAGGAGCTGGACTGCTTCCCACCTGCCTGCCGGACTCCCACCCAGTGCTCAGAGACTAGATGGCTTCTGTAACATCTGTAATCAGCTTTAATCCTCCACCACCCCCACCCCGGCTTGGTTTTTAGGAGGCAGATTTAGCAAATGGCGATTGAAAGTAAAATCTACTTTGAGAAAGTGGTGGCTGCGAAGAGGTGGTGGGGGCACACACAACAAAGATTTGGGGATACAGAGTGGTGAATGGTGAGAACCTCCAGCACTGGTGCCCAACTGGCCCCCACCCACCAAGAACCCCGGGGGTGGGGTGGGGGAGGGGGTGGATCTTCTCTATTCTTGAAACTGGGACTGTGTCTTAGTCAAGGTTTCCATTGCAGGGAAAACACACGACCGAAAGCAAGTTGGGAAGGAAAGGGTTTATTTCAGCTTCAGACTCTCAGGTCACACTCCATCACAGAGGGAAGTCAGGGCAGGTACTCGAGGCAGGAACCTGAAGGCAGGGACTGAAGCAGAAGCCATGGAGGCGTGCTGCTTACTGGCTTGGTTGTTCATGGCTTGCTCGTTCTGCTTTCTTATACACTTCAGGACCACCTGCCCAAGTGTAGCACCACAATCCCTACTATGGGCTGGGTTTGCCCACATCAATCATTAATCAAGGAAATGCCCTACAAATTTGCTTACAGGAAATCTGATGGAGGCATTTTCTCAATTGAGGTTCCTCTTCCCAAATAACACTCGTGTCAAATTGACAAAAATGTAACAAGCACAGACTGTGGCCAGGTTCCCAGGGAGTCCTTGTACCAGTAGAGTGAGTGTCTAGGCCCAGAGAGGGTAGATGGAAACTCTCTCCTAGACGCCATCAAGGTGCACTTCTCCAACTAACTGGGTAACAAAGCAGTGTCCCTTGTGTGTGCCCTGTGTCCAATCTCAAGTCCATTCCACATGTTCCACATGGGCCATCACATTTCAGGGGTGTGGCCTTCCTTTCTAAAAGATAGGGCAAGACAGGACACAGATCTGCTATGCTGCTGTGTGAGTTAGGGGATGGGTGGTGGCACACAGCAGATCCAGAAGTACTTCCTAGGTACTCCTATGTGCCATGCTTTTGGGGAAGGCCTCTCAAGATGTCTTCATTGGGTGTATGTGTCAGCTAATGTACAGAGGAGAAAAACAAGGCACAGAGAACATAGACAAGTAGGCTCACTAACATAGGCAAGAAGAAAAAGAGGAGGAGGAAGAGGAGGAAGAAGAAGAAGAAGAAGAGGAGGAGGAGGAGGAGGAGGAGGAGGAGGAGGAAGAAGAAGAAGAAGAAGAAGAAGAAGAAGAAGAAGAAGAAGAAGAAGAAGAAGAAGAAGAAGAAGAAGAATGTGATGATCAGCACACAGTGTAGACAGATAAGGCTGAAGGTAAGTAAAATCTACCCTGCGAGGGCCATGCAGCCCAAGATTCGATCCTCTCCTCCTTGGGTGTGGCTTCTTGTCCCAGGAGGACTGCTTGGGTGTGGAGGTTCAGAGGCTAAAAGTGTGTGTGTAAGTTCAGAAGGTAGGTTCATGGCCTTTGGGAGTCTGGCTTAGAATACTGGGGGGCTGGTCTCCCCAGCACATCCCTACCAGGTAATGCTGGTTGTCCACTCCCCAACATGTTCCACTTTCCACACCCCTCAGTCATTCAGTCAATGCAGTTGACTTCTACCACAGCCATTTCAGCAGGAGCTAGGGACACAGTGGCAATGACCAGGTGACACTTCTTGTTCTCCTGGAGCTGATCCTTCCTGGGAAGGGGGTGTCTTAGTTGGGGTTTCTATCACTGCAATGAAATACCATGACCAAAAGGCAAGTTGGGGAGGAAAGGGTTTATTTGGCTTACACTTCCACATTGCTGTTCATCATCAGAGGAAGTCAAGACAGGAACTCAAACAGGGCAGGATCCTGGCAGCAGAAGCTGATGCAGACAGAGGCAGCCATGGAGGGGTGCTGCTTACTGGCTTGCTCTCTGTGGCTGACTCAGCCTACCTTCTTAGAGAAACCAAGACCACCAGCTCAGGGATGGCACCCACAGGCACACACACAATGGGCTGGGCCTCCCTTATCAATCACTAATTAAGAAAATGCCCTACAGTCAGATCTTATGTAGGCATTTTCTCAGTTGAGGTTCCCTCCTCTCAGATGATTGTGTCAAATTGACCTAAAGCTAGCCAGCACCAGGGGAAACCAGACACACCAATGTTAAGCAATAAAACACAGCATGGTGAGGCTGGTGGGGGATGGGAGAGGAAGAGAGAGCAGTGATAGACCCAGCGGGTAGAAGTGTTTATGACTAGAGAGGAAAGTCCTTGGGTGGAGGTGCTTAAGTTTAGAAAGGAAAGTCTCAGAAGACCTTCAAACATCTGGGCAGAGGGTATAGGGTCACACCTGGACTAGAGGGTGTGCCTGACACATTCCAGTAAGAGCTGGAAGAGCAGGTAGATGGGAAGGAGTGCTGTAGGGAGAATGGAGGAGCGTGATCGTGCCCTCAAGCACTGCAGACTGAGATTTTATTCATTCTGGTTTACAGTCTAAAGACTGGACTAGATGGGAGTCAAGTCAGAGGAATGGTGGCCTCTGGGACAGAGTGGTGGCCTGCAGCCTCATAAGGTGCTGGCCTGACCTCAGGGAGAGTCTGAGAGTAAAACCAAGAGGACATGATGAAGGGTTGGGTGTCCAGGCTAAGCAGAACATAAATGACAGGAAACTGCAAGGCACTGGGCCGGAGCCGCTGGAAGGATGAGGTCCTTCCGATGAGGAGCGGACTAGCGGGATACAGTGGCTCGGACCTGCAATCCCAGCACCAAGGATGCTGAGGCAGGGTGTGTGTTCTGAGTTCAGGAGGTGAAGTCCAGCTCAGAGAACAGAGAGACCCTGCCTTTCTCAAAAGGAATAGCAAAACAAAACAAAAACAAAAACAGAAGAAGGAGGAGGAGGAGGAGGAGGAGGAGGAGGAGGAGGAGAAAAGGAGAAGGAGAAGAAGGCAGCTGTGTGGAGTGGAGAGCAGGTGTGGGCCGTGACCCGACCTCCATGTTGCTGAAATTAGCTGGGTGTTTTCAGTCCCAACGTTTTGTGGCCTCCCAAAAGAATTGAACTATGCTCATGCCTCATCAGCATTGGGCCCTTGCTTTCTTTCTGGTCATGCCAAACCATCAATGCTTGCATCCAATCTGTGACTGCTGTTTCTGTGAAGGCTCTCTGCAAGCCTCGGGCTCTCCTCACTTCTAGCTTCAAATCTAAACGGCGTCTCTCTGGCCCTCAGCCATTATAATTCCCAGGGACATGTGCAGCCTCAATCACTGCCCTGGGCCTTGCCCCTTGCACTGTCTTCTGTACTGACTCCCCACATGTACCGCTCAGAGCGAGGCCAGTTCTTGCTATTCCCTGGTTTATTGCCCACAGCTGGTCTGCCTCCAGGCTCCTCCCCTCAGTGGTGGGTACCCCATGAGGAAGGTATAAAGTCAGAGGCTTAGGAGACTTTGAGATAGTCACGTGCCCTGGATCCCCCAGCTGTACCCTATCCTGGCCGCCTCCAAACTGTCTCCCAAATCTCTCAAAGGTCAACTTATGCCATACTTACTAAAAGGAATACCATTTCAAACCTGCAGGTGTGGATACATGCTTCTTATTCAAAGCCCTTGGCTAGCCCACCCCTCAGCACTCCAGGGTGCTGCTCCTGCCCCCTCTTCCAGTGGCACTGCTCTGGACCTTGCTTCCTGACCTTCCACTGAGCTCCTTGGGGCCTCACTGCCTCTCAGCAACACCTAGATACTGCTCACGGCCTGTGTACTGTAAAGTTAAGCTGTGAGTATCTCCGTCTCTCTCCTTCCCTCTCTCCCTCTCCCTCTCCCTCTCCCTCTCTCTCTCTCTGGAGCAGTTGGGCTCATGTCTTAATTCTACCATTTCTTTAATTTTTAGAGGGAGGTGGGGGGAGAGGTTTGGAAACCTTCTGGGCTTATTTGATGGATGGCGCTGGCACAATCCTAGCATAAAAACCTGACCAGGAGAGGGCACTTTTGGCCAATTTGCTGTGAAGCTGTTAACAGAAGTAAAACGCATAGCAACTATAGGCACAAACTGGGCCTCACAGAATTCTAAAGCGTAGGCACCACACGATGAGCAGGCCCTACCTTATTCCCAGAATGCAAGTGATCTTCAGTGCAAGAAAATCCATTCATACAGTTGAGCACGTTAACAGATTAACAAAGGCATTCTATGATCATCTTTGTGCTACAGAAGCCATATGGCCCATCCCGGCAGGGCCAAAACTGAGAAAAAAAGCAAAAATCTCCATGACTGACAACATACAGCCACCAGTCCATACTAAGTCAGGAACAAATAAAAACGCTCAGCATCCTTAGAATATGGGAGATTCTGTAGCTTGTTAAGTGGAGAAAAACACAAAGCATTCCTACCAAGATCAGAAATAAGTCAAGATGTCCACTTACTCCATTCCTACTTAATACAGTGCTTGGACTCCTAGCTAGATCAGTAAGACAAGAAGGAAATAAAAAGGGATACAAATAGGAAAGGAAGAACTCAAAGTGTCCTTATTTGCAGGTGACATGATTCTATTCAGTGGAGACCCTGAAGATTTCACCAGGAAACTCCTAGAGCTGATAAATACTTTCAGCAAAGTGGCAGCTTACAAAATCAGTAGCTTTCCTGTGCACCAAAGACAGACTGAGAAAGCAATCAGAGAAGCAATCCCATTCATAATAACCTCAAAACGAAAACTGACGTAACCTTGATGACAGAAACTGAAAAGACACCAGGAGATGAAGATCCCTCCCATGCCCATGGGTTGGTAGGACTACTATTGTGAAAACGGCCGTCCTACTGAAGGTAATCCATGGGTTGAATGCAATCTCCATCAAAACTCCAGTATAATTCCCTCACAGAAAAAAATGTAAATTCATATGGATGCTTGAAGGATCCTGGATAGACAGAAGAATGCTGAACGATAAGATGTTGCTGGTGTTGGAGGCATCACCACTCCTGACTTCAAGGTATACCGCAGAGCTATAGTGATAGAGACAGCATGGCACTGATATGAACCCAGATACAGTGACCCATGGGATGAAGTTAGAGTAGAAGCAACATCCTCTTAGCATCTCCAGGACTTTTATCATGACCTTTGTCAAATGCTCTGCAGTATCAAGATGATTGTGTGGTTTCTGTCCTTAAATTTGTCTATATAGTGTGTTACATTTATTGATTTATGTATGTTGAGCCAACCATCCTCTCTGGGATGAAACTCATCTGGTCACAATGAATGATCTGTTAAATTGTTGGTCAGAGGTATCCCAAAACCCCACAAAAGAAACACAGGCCGTTTGTCTTGCTTAGCTACTAAAACTTGATGGTAAGACTCTATTGTTGAAGACACATACATGCTTTCATCATAGCGCATGAGGAAATCAGGAAGCCTCCTTTCTGCTGTCCAGCTTGTCATAGCACAAGAAGAACTAGGTAAGCTGTTGGGAGACAAGGGTCATAACAGTGTACCCAGCTGTGAACCTTACAGACCACAGTAATGACTGAGTGGCAAGAGATGTCCATACAGTAGTGGAAAAAAACATGTTGGGGGTAACCATCCTGACTATAATCAAGCCTTGCACCGCAGGAGGAAATGCATGCTTGGTACTGTAAATCTGGCCATGTAAATCCACAGCTGGGGAGCTCACAGGCCCCAGGGATAAACATACTACTGTTTTTGCTCAATGAACATAGTATCAAACTGCCTTCTAAATCCCATCTCTTTACCTATAGATTAGTGCGGCTCTCAGACCTCACCAGAGAAGTCTCTTGAGGCAGGGGATGGCCATGAAGTGGGTGATAGAAACTCACACCTCATCAAAGTGCAGAGAATAAGTGTCAGTGAAGGGCTCAGCCGCAAATGGAGCATCTGTGTCACCTCCCCCACCAGGCTCAGGGACCGTCGCAGAAGAGGGCATCGAGAAATTATAAGAAGCCAGAGGCTGGAGGTTGGAGGACTGGAGCAAAACTGTCTTCTGGACATGACAGGGCCACGACACTCATGAGCTCACAAGCCCCAACCTCTAACTGAGGAGTTATAGGTAGCTGATGGCTTCTGGAAAAGGGACAACCAGTTTTCTTTAAGGGTGTGGTCCCTAGTGCCAGCCATGCCACATTCACTGTCCCCCACACCTGTGAGTATGTGAGTGGCACAAACTGGATTTGTTGGGTTATTAAAAATCAAAACAAAAGGATACACAGTTGGGAAAGGGTGAGTAGTGAATCCTAGAAGAGTTAAGGGGAGGGAATGTGGGTAAATATGATTAAAAATACATTGCATGGAATTCTCAAAGATTAACAAAAATACATATTTTTAAAAGTTGATTCAGCATCACTTGACTTTGAAGGATTTTTGTGATATATTGTTATATAGGGTAAAGTGCAAGGAGAGGTAGGTTATGTAATACAATGTTGTTTTATAAATGTAGTATGCTTATATCTATCGCCTATCAGTCATCTACCTAGTGACTATGTGATGCCTGAAAACAGTACAGATGATACACAATGAGTCTGCCTTTATTTGAGTTCTATCATTTAGCAGTAGATGTGTGTACTGAGTACACATACATGGAAAATGCATGGACAAGTAGTTCTTGCCCTGGGAGCAATATTTTCTGACCGAGTGTCTGTGTCTTTGCCATTTAATTATGTATTCTACATAACATGCTTTCAGTTTTATTTTTTGATTTTGGACATTGGCTTGGGTTACTACAGATGTTGAACACCATTGCTCTCTACCTCCTCCCTATCCATATTTCTGCACCTTTCTTATGGATGATAGCCTAATTCTGAAGTGGAGTTAATTTAATGTATTCATGACTTTGATTTAAAAATTACTTATGTATAACTCATGTAATATTTCTATAATTCCCTTCCAGCCTTTTTTATGGAAGTTGACACTTGCTGCATTTTCTTTTCTTAAATTATATTTTTGACTGTTTTATTTTGTAACATCACTGAGCTCTACATCTAAACCTGCAACGTTACTCTCAATATTGTAAAGTTGGTGACATATGTCCTCCATTCTCCAGGGTTATTCGGTACAGTTAATCCAGTGCTTGCTACACAATTGTAGTACTGGGATTTGTCTGACCATCTTTATGGGGTTTCCTGACACCTGGCCCTGGATCCCACATGTTCCTATATCTTGATATGCTTGATTATTTGATAATAGCTTGTTAAACAATAAGATATAATTTAAATTATGTGTAGATATGACTTTATGTGGGTATGTGCACATGAGTCTAGGTACCCAAAGAGGTCAGAAGAGGGCCTTGGATCCCCAGAACTGGAGTTGCAGATGGTTGTGGGCTGACATGTGGGTCCTGGGAACTACTGCACCTGGGTCCTGTGGAAAAGCAGCCAGTTCTCTTAGCCAGTGAGCCATCTCTCTGGCCACTGGTAGCAGCTTTTGGTAAAGGAAGTCTAGGGAGTACATTTTCATGACACTGAACATCTGAAAGTGTCCCCATCCAACCTTTGTGTCTGATTACATCTAGTTGGCTGGGGTGTAAAACCTTAGCTGGACGTTAGTTTCCAGCTTAGCATTAACAGACATTGAAACGTGCCACCATTCACAACTTTTAGGGGGCAGGGTCTTATTATTCAACCCAAGCTGGCCTGGAAGTCATTTCATTGCTCTAGCTGGCTTTGGACTTATGATCCTCTGCCTCAGATCTGAGTGCTGGGATCCCAGGCATATGGCACCATGTCTGGCTGATTCACAATCTTTGGGAAATTATTATTATTTTTCCTCTTTGGAGATTATAACTCCCTCTCCACCCCTCCAAACTTTGAATAGTACGTGGTTTGTCTCTTTTAAAAATCTGTTATTATGCTGTGTACTTCACGTGCCCTTAGCTCTGTGTGCATCTCTGGTGCTGCCTAGCAGTCCGCTGATCTCTTTGTTCTTTAGGGCTAATGCCTCTGTTATCCATTTGCTATCATTTTAGTGAGGTTTTTGAGAGGGAGCAGAGGTTAATGCATATTTTCAATCTACTATGTTTAACCAGAAGTCCATAATAGATTTTAAAAGATTAGTGCTTGATGGAGGTGAGGAGTCCAAGGGAGAAGTTCAAAAGAAAAATGAATGCATTTTTAAAAGGCGTTTAAATTTTTATGATGCTTGTATGATACAGCTCCATCACCATACATGTGTGTGCGCACATGCATGTGCATGCACTGTGAGATGTAGACAGAAATGGCCCTCCATTGCTAATGTTGGCTATCTTGGGGTAGCCAGATTTTATAGCTCTGTATCTGTAGCTATATATAATTACATGTGTTAAGTGGTTTTCTTTCATTTGCTTGCTGTTTTGTGAGAAGGGGTGGGGACTGTAATCCCCTTTCTCAGCACCCTTCCTGCCCACCCGGGAGTTTGCCTGCAGATATTTCCAGATGTACTGAAGTTCTGCCTCCTGAGGCAACTCTGACAAGCCCAGCTTTTGTTTAGCTTCCTTCCGGGGCGCTGCTGAAGAGCCCCTGAAGAACAAAGAAACCCGTGCTCCAAGATGCCTGGCTGCCTTCACCCAGCAGACAGGAGACTGGGCTCCTGCTTGAATGGGAGTTTAGCTTGCTCTTTAAAAAGAAAAGGGATGTTCTCTCTAGCCAGACAGCAAAGTGCATGGTGTGTTTGGGTATTTTTATTCTGCCTGAAGCTAGAGATTCTCACTGTGAAAGAACCAGGACAGAGGATGACAGAAAGGCTAGATGTAGTCCTTGGCCCGTGGGACTGGCACTCCAGCATGGATGAAGACACTGATGCCCAGGGCGGGGCTCCTCCTGGCCTGCTCAGATACTTTGTTCACTGTTTTACCCTGGGACGGCTCTGTGAAGAACCCCCAGGGCTGTATGGTGGGGGGCTGGTGGGGAGGGGTAGGATTCTCCACCAGTGTCTGCTGCTCATGGGACTGACCCTTTTGTTTCTTCTGATTTTTGGATCTCAAGAACTTAAATGCAGAGATCTGAACCTAATCCACTGCCTTAGTCGCTTCCTTAGAAAGACTTCCATCAGACTTACCAGGATGGATCACGTGGGCTATGGAGAATGTCAAAAGAGAAGGGCCAATTGTCGGGATGTTATGTGTTGTATGGGTCAGTTGAAGAAAAAGATCACTCTAAGATGAAATTGTAAGGCCTGTGTGGCAGCAGGAAGGTCCAGCCTCTGATGAACTGACCCCCAAACAACTGTACAAAGACGTATTTATTGATTATCACACAAAGGTGGTTTTTGGGTAAAGTATTACCTCATACCAAGGTCCCTCCCTAATCTAATCTCTATGTCTCTCTAAAGGAAAGCACCGCTTGCCCTCATGACTTTAGTCCTTTACTGTGTACCATTTGCAGTACACAATACTCCAAGAGCCTCAGGTGTGCCAGAGGTGTCTTGTGACCAAAGTCATAGCATGGCTGCAGTGCCCCTTCATAAAAACATTTCTACAAATCACGGAAAACAATCACTGTCTTCTACTAAGATTCTTCACTGTTTACCACAATAATTCTTTGAGGCCAAAGTACTTCCAGAAAACAACTATTCATTCTCCTGTCTACCTGGGATAGAGCAACTCTGGGAATCACAGCAGAGGAGCTTATCCCCTGCGCACCATGCAAACAGGTCAGCTGGGCTTTGTAGAGCCAGGGCCATGAGGAGCTGAACAGGGTGGGAAGGCTGCAGGACAAAGGACAGTCTGAGCTGGTGATCGGGACCCCTCTCAGAGCTAGACTAGGACAGACAGACAGACAGGACAAGACTGCAGACACCAACCAGGTGCACGACATTCCTGGGGTGCCAGGCAGGCCGTGCTTGGAGCCTAGCAGGCGTCCATGACTGCAGTGTCTTGATCATTTACCTCACAGGTGTGTTTTCATCCCTGACAGCACTAACGCAAGAGAAATACTGTGATCTCTGTGTGTGCTCTTACCAAAGTTGCCATAGGTAATTCTGTGAGGCACGGAAGTTTTCTCAACATAATAATGAAGGGAGAAAGTACAGAGGCAGGGACGAGCCTGAGAGCATCTAGATGGATACCAGGATGTGATATCCAGCTGTGCTGAGCAAGATGAAGGGGGAATAGCAAAGCTGTTCTTCTTAATCTGTCCTAATTGTGGTGTTTTAATTGGTCCAAAAGTCCAGTTGTTCAAGACTTAATACACATACTCAAGTAACTCCGTTTACTTGAGACTTTTATTTTAGCCTACGGCTATGGAGCACAGTGCTCCTTGGGTTCTTAGGGGTTACATCCTAGTGGGCCCATTGTAGATTGAAAATACCCTAAGTAGGAAATAACATTTTAAGCTACCTAACATCAAAGCTTAGCAACAGGACACTCCAGAGCTCTGGTTGTTTCCTCTGTCACATGACTGACTGTGGTCACAGCACCTGCCCAGAACT
Organism: Onychomys torridus; assembly: GCF_903995425.1. Lineage (NCBI taxonomy): Eukaryota > Metazoa > Chordata > Mammalia > Rodentia > Cricetidae > Onychomys > Onychomys torridus. The sequence continues at coordinate 44,544,018 of NC_050443.1, read as the reverse complement.
GGAGAAAGAACTGTGCTGAACGTCTCCAGCACTGAGAAAGACCAAAATTCACAAGCACAATTTCCACTGCCACAAATCACTTTCATATTATAAGCCGAACCATTTTTTTTCTTTCTTCTTTCTTCTTTTTTTTTTCAAGACAGGGTTCCTCTGTGTAGTTTTACACCTTTCCTGGAACTCACTTTGTAGACCAGGCTGGCCTTGAACTCACAGAGATCCACCTGCCTTTGCCTCCTGAGTGCTGGGATTAAAGGCGTGTGCCACCACCACCTGGAGAGGCGAACCATTTTCCAAGGAGGATTACTGAGTCTGAGTAGAGCTGAAGCTGTAGTGGGTTCCGAACACTTCATCAGCCCACCTACCGTTCTTTGATGAACACACTGTTATTACAGAATATTTGTTTACTCTGTGAAGATATATCTTTGCCAAGAGGCCTTCTGATTGGTTTAATAAAGAGATGAATGGCCGATAGCTAGGCAGGAAGAGGTTAGGCAGGACTTCTGGAGACAGAGAGGACTCTGGGAAGAAGAAAAGCAGAGTTGCCAGTGATACAAGGAGAGGAAACAGAAGGTTCAAGATAGAAGAGAAGTTGCGGGAGAGCAGGCCCTGCACCTCACGTGGGCAGCACAATCCAGCCAACCCCATTGGCAGAGGTATGGGTGAGCCATCCCTGAAGCTGTGAGCAAGGGAGAACTGTCCCCATCACTCACCTGACATGTGGAGGCATGGGCAGGAAAGGGATGCCCTCCCCTCTCCCACTCATCAACACCTGAGGTGGGTGGGACAGCTGACCCTGAGGTCAGAAGGGTGGGAGAGCTGCCCCTACCCTCCACCAGCTGCAACACCGGGAAGAGCAGGCCTTGCACTTTGAATGGGCAGCACAATAGAGCTAACCCTATTGGCGGAGGTGTGGGTGAGCCAGCCCAGAAGTTATTAGCATGGAAGAGCTGTCCCCATTACTCACTTCATGGGCAGGAGAGAGAAGCCCCTCACCCACCTATTAACACCTGCAGCAGCACTGAGATCCTAAGAGCAGGAGAGCTGGTCCTGAGGTCCTAAGAGCAGGAGAGCTGGCCCTGCTCCTCACCTGCTGCAGCACTTGGGAGAGTGGCCCCTATGCCATGCCTGGGCAGCACAGTAGAGCTGGCCCTGAAGTGTACTTGAGAGATATTTGACCCCGAGAACATGACAGCAGGAGAACTGATCCCACCCCTTGCTCATTGCTCTAAGGTGTGAACTCACCTGGACAATGCAGGAGAGCTCACCCTGGTGGTGAGGACAAGGAGGAGCTGGCAGGCTAACCAACCCTGCAACTACCCAGGCCCAGAACCAGGGTATGTGTTGGCCCACCCCAACATCCACCCCATCTATGATCTGCTGGAGCATGTGAAGGGACTGGTTCTGCAGATCCAAAGCTGCAGGATCTCCACAGCACAGAGCAACAACAGGATAACCAAGAGGAGTCCCAGTGAGGACCCATTATCGATAGTGTAGCAGAAACCAGAGACCTCAGACCAGACCAATGAGACCTGCAAGTAAAGATATATGGACAAAGGGGTTTACTGTGTGACTCACTGTGTCACACTGCAGCTTCCATGATGAGATTTGTTTTCACTCTTTTCTTTTTTCTCTTAAATTTTATCGGGGAGAGGAGCTGCAAGGGCAGAGACACAGAGATGGTAAATGAATGGGATCGAGATGCATGATGTGAAAGACACAACAAGAAATAAAAAAGAAAATTTTAAAAATACATTAAAAATAACAGGTAACTGCACAATTATTTTAAAAAGATGGAGGAGAAGTAATGCCACATGACAGAATGCAGATTAATATAAATGGGCTAATTTAAGTTATAAGAGCTAGTTAGGAATAAGCCTAAGCTAGGGGCCAAGCATTCATAATTAATAAAAGTGCCTGGGTCATTGTTTGTGAGCTGGTGGTCAAAAGAAAAATCTTTCTACATACTGCCTGTGTCCTCCAGCCTCAAGCATGGAGGTTTTCCTTCCTTTTCTCAACTGACTCAACCAGTGACCCCATCCAGCCTTCCCAGAGCACCGTGGCCTCTCCTGCCAAGTCCCAGAGAAGACTATTCCCTGGCTGCTTTCCCCAGTCTGATGAAAGACACTGGAATCTCCTGACAGACTTCTCACCTCAGCTCCAGGAACCTGTGGCTTGAGCTGTAGAACACAGAGTTGGGAGACAGAGAGACTGACTTTAAAAAAATGAGTTCTATGCCGGGCAGTCGTGGCGCACGCCTTTAATCCCAGCACTTGGAAGGGAGAGGCAGGCGGATCTCTGTGAGTTTGAGGCCAGCCTGGTCTACCAAGTGAGATCCAGGGAAGGAGCAAAGCTACACAGAGAAACCCTGTCTTGAAAAACCAAAAAAAAAAAAAAAAAAAAAGAGTTCTAAGGAGTGCCACATTCAACTTAGAAACCATCGGTTTGGTTTCATTCTGAAAAATAAGCCCTACCACCGAGGATCTTCCTCCTGCTAGAGGGAAGTACATAATTACCAGGAAGAATAGAATACGGCTCTGCCCAACATAGCCATGCCTCGGTATCCACACGACTGACTCTGGCCTCTTGCTAAGATACCAGAATCTGTGGATGCTCAGGTCTTCTGTGGCAGCAGCTCTCAGCCTGTGGGTCTAACCCCTTTGGGAGTGGCACATTGGATAGCCTGCATATCAGATATTAACATTACGATTCATAACAGTAGCAAAATTACAGTTATGTAGTAGCCATGAAATAATTGTATGGTGGAGGGTCACCACACCATGAGGAGCTGTGCTAAAGAGCGGCAGCATTAGGAAGGTAGAGAACCACTGCTCTATGGGGAGGTGGTTTCTGCATCTCTCCCATGCACACACATCCTGTCCGATGCTCTAAATCTTCTCTCAACAACTTCAGGTGGAGGACAGGGTAAGAGCCGTTGCTAGCCTATGTCACTAGGGAATTGTGGCAATAAGAGAAGACAGTCCAGATTTCTTGTTTCTCAAATATTTTCATTCTGCAGCAGGTGAATCCAGGGATGCAGTCCAGGTGCTTTGGAAGCCTGGCTGTGCATGGCCATGGCTGCCTGGCACTCTGCGTCGGGAAGACACTTAAGTGACTGTGGTCACTGTGGCCTGACATGGCCTGGGCTGCATGTCTGGTCCCAGGACCACGGGTCTCTGTGGGCCTGAATTTCTAACTTCTATTTCTCTCTCTCTACCATTTCTCTGGGTCTGTCTCTCTCCTTCCTCCTTCTTCCCTGTTCTTAGTGCCGTGCAAGCTGCCCCTGAAAACTGTACAATTAGACCCTTGTATTCACAGGCTATGCTCATGGTGATTCAATGACTAACAAATAGAAAACATTTTTTAGAAAATGTTATCTGAGCCGGGCAGTGGTGGTGCATGCCTTTAATCCCAGCACTCCAGAGGCAGAGGCAGGTGGATCTCTGTGAGTTCGAGGCCAGCCTGGTCTACAGAATGAGTTCCAGGAGAGCCAGAGTTATTTCACAGAGAAACCTTGTCTCAAAAAACAAAAACAAAACAAAACAAAATTTTATCTGCACCAAACATGGAGGGTTTACTTCCCTTGTTATTCCTTATGTATTATATATAGTGTGGTGATTATTTACACAGTTTGTATCACATTATATATTATAAATGATTTAAAGATGATTTAAAGTAGTTAGGAAGACCTCACACATTAGATGCAAATGTTATGTTACTTTGTATGAGGAGTGCGAGCATCCATAGGTTCTGGGACCAGCCCTGCATAGCTACTATGAATTTCCATAGCCACATAAATAAGGAGTAACTGTATTATCTTGTCAGGATACAGAAAAGCTCTACTGGTTTGAGGCCCAGGAGCAAAGTCACAAAGCAGTAGCACTGACTGGGGAGTTTGGCAGGAGAGTGCTTCATAGGTGGGAACAGGTTAATTCTAGAAGCAGATAAGCCTGGAACCTCCTGCAAAAATAAATCACAAGAGATCTCATGTCATTAAATGTACTACCATAAAGCTCTGGGCCCCACAGAGTGGGAAGAATTAAGTTCGCACTAAGCCCAAATGTCATTGCTCTTGTCCATTCCCCAGGCTTAAGCTCCCTGCACTTTGGAGGGTACTAAATCGGGATTAAAGGCAAGCCTGTCCACCAGGCAAAGCTGAGGCCCTACATGAAAGCTGGGGCACACCTGTGTTAGTTATCCAGCAGGGCTAGGGGTGGAGGTGGGTGCCGGTTCTTATCTCTGAGGCACATCTGGCTGTCCACTTGCCCCCATGTCACAGGACAGGCACTGAGAGCCTGCATGCTCTTTGCCAGGTGAGGACTAAGCCAGCACACGTCCCTTCAGGGGAAGCTATGAGCCTTGTGCAGTTTTATTCTTTGAAACTGCCAGAGCCCCCACGCCACCCTCTGTGTTTGGGTAAGTGCTCCTAATGTGTGCAGAAGTCACTTATAAACTATAGAACATTCCATCATTTAAGTTTGTCCTGGTTTGATCTCCACTGCTGGGACAAGTACCATGACCAAGAGCAACTTAGAAAAAGGTTTATTTCAGCTAAGAGAATCCATAACTGAGGAAAATTGGAGCAGAAGCCTACAGAAGAAATCATGGAGGGCTGCCGTTTGCTGGTTTGCTTGAATGCCTACGCTTAGCTAGTTTTCTTATACAACCCCAAACCATCTGCCTAAGGAATGATGCTACCCACAGTGGGATGGGCCCTCCTCTGTCAATTAACCATCAGGATACCCCCACAGACATGCCCATAGGCCAATCTGACCTAGGCATTGAAATTACTTAACCAAGGCTGTCCTCTCAGATGCCTCTAATTGGTGTCAACTCACCAAAGCTAACTAAGACAAAGGTCTAAAGAATGGCTGCTGAGGCCCTGCACCTCACTTGGGAACCACAATAGAGCCAATCCTGTTGATGAAGGTGTGGGTGAGCCAGCCCCATAGTTGTGAGCATGGAAGAGCTGTCCCCATTACTCATCAGTCATGTGGCAGTGTGTGGGCAGGGAAGAGATTCCCCCCTCCTCTCACCCATCAATGCCTGAGGCAGGTGGGAGAGCTGGCCCTGAGGTCACAAGAGCAGGAGAGCTACCCCTGCCCCTCACCAGCTGTAGCACTTAGGAGAGTGGCCCCTATGCCATGCCTGGGTAGCACAGTAGAGCTGGCCCTGAGAGTGTAAGTGTAGGAGAATGGACCCTGAGGACATGAAAGCAGGAGAACTGGCCCCACTCCTTGCTCATTGCTGCAAGGTGTGAACTCACCTGGACAATGCAGGAGAGCTCACCCTGGTGGTGAGGACAAGGGGGAGCTGGCAGGCTGACCAACCCTGCAACTACCAGGCCCAGAACCAGGGTTATGTGTTGGCCCACCCCAACATCCACCCCATCTATGATCTGCTAGAACATGTGAAGGGACTGGTTCTGCAGATCCAAAGCTGCAGGATCTCCACAACACAGGGCAACCAATGACTCTTTGCAATGAACACTTGCAAGTAAAGATATGCGGATGAAAGTGTGTCACACTACAGCTTCCATGACAAGATTGACCTTTTTTTTCCTTCTCTCTCTCTCTCTCTCTCTTTTTTCCTTAAATTTTATTTTATTTTGGCAGGGAGGTTGCAAAGAATAAGCCTAAGCTATGGGCCGAGCTTTCCTAACTAATAAGAAGTCTCCATGTCATTATTTGGGAGCTGGCTGATGAGACAGAAGACTTGTTACACTCCCACAGTCTGGGGCTTAAACAGAAGAACCTACTTGCAGTCCTGGGTGCTGGAAGTCCAAGATCCACGAGTCTGCAGGGCTGGTTTCTCCTGAGGTGTCTATCCCTGGCTTGCAGATGGCTGTCTTCTCCTTGTGTCTTGACACGGTCTTCCTCTGCAAGTGTCTTTGTCTTCTTCTAAGGAAATATTAGATCAGTGTCCCAGTTCTCATTTTAATGTGGTAACCTCTTTTAAGGCCGCATCTCCAAATGGAGCCACTATGAGGGTTGGGGTTTCAACATAGGGACTAGGGGGATTTACCCCTCTGGGTGGTCCCCTCCCAACTTCAGTCTCTTTGCATATAACCTCTGGGGCACTCATCCTAAGGAACGCCCCCATCCCAGTTCTTCATGTTGCCCATTAGCTGCACTGCTCTCTTGAGTGCCCAAAGGGACCTGTGGCAGGACCATGTTTTGAAAGCTCGGGGAATCTCTTTTCCAGTCCTGGGCTTTAGTGCACACAGAACCAGTATTGGCCCAGCAACCATCGAGCGAATGAGTTAGTGAGTGGCATTCAGAACACTACTTTCCTAGAAGCCTGAGCTGGCCTGGTGAGGGGGAAGGAGTACACTGTGGCTTGGTTGCTGCTATAATAAAGCCCCCTTGAGACCTGGCTTTGGCTCCTGATGTCTGGCCTCTCTCTAGTAACATGGTGTTATGGTTGTTGCCCTCGTCCTGGTACTCATCCTTGTCCTCCTCCTCCTTTCTTGTTCTTGTTCTCATTCTCCTTTTCTCTTCCTCCTCCTTCTTAGTTTATTTGTTTTTATTGTGTGTTGGGGGAGTATTTTGCCTATGTGTATGTATGTGTGCCATGTGCATGCAGTGCCTATGGAGGCCAGAAGGGGGCATTGGATCATTTGGAACAGGAGTTCCAGGTGCTTATTAGTTTCCACATGGGTGCTGGACATTGAACTCATGTCCTCTGGAAGAGCAACAAATGCCCTTAATGGCTGTGCCATCTCTCCAGTCCAACAACCTACTCCTGAGGAGATCAATTTCCCCAGGGGCTTTGAGGATGCAGGAACTTTGGCCTGATTTCCTGTTGCTCACTCCCCTTTCTCATGGATCATTCTCACTGTGTGTAGTCTGTTGGCAAATCACCTTATTCCTGCCCAAAGATGGGGGAAAGGAGAACTTCTTCAGTCTGGGCTCTAGCAAGGACTGCCACTGATCACACACATCTTAGGTTTCTGGTGCACATAGAAGGAAAGACCCAGGATTCGCCAAGCACGAAGTTTGTACCATCTGAAAGACCCTTCTAAAGAAAGCAAATATTGATGTGATAAAACACCATGACCAAGGCAACTTATAAAAGAAAATGTTTAATTGGGCTTACATAGATGTGATGGCTGATTATGGTTGTCAGCTTGACGGTATCTGGAATCAATTAAATCCCAAGCACCTGGGCACACCTGCAAGAAATGTTCTTGATTGGATCATCTGAGGTGGGAAGTCTCACTCTATAGCATGAATTCTAAATGGTCTTTTAATATAAAACTCAGAGCCAGATATTGGGGTAAATGCTGAAAGATAGGAGAAACAAGGGAACAAGCTACCGCCGTGTCTCACCTCGCCAACTCCACGAATCCTCTGACTAAATGTCTCTGAGTCCTCAGCTGAAAGGAGTCCAGTCAAAAAGGCTCTAGCTGAAAAAAAGGCCCCAGCCACAAAGGCCTTTTGCCAGAAAGGCTTCAGCTGAAAAGGCTTTAGTTCCTCATGCCTTATATTCCTTTCTCTGCTCAGCCATATCACTTCCTTCCTAGCACTGTGATTAAAGGTGTGTGTGCTTCCCAGATACTGGTAGCAAAAGCATGAGATCCCAAGTGCTAGGATTAAAGGTGTGTGCCATCACTGCCTAGCTCTCTTTCCCTCCTAGACTGATTCAATCTCATGTAGTGCAGCATGGCTTTGAACTCACAGAGATCCAGACAGATCTCTACCTCCCAAGTGCTAGGATTAAAGGTGTGTGCCATCACTGCCTAGCTCTCTTTCCCTCCTAGACTGATTCAATCTCATGTAGTGCAGCATGGCTTTGAACTCACAGAGATCCAGACAGATCTCTACCTCCCAAGTGCTAGGATCAAAGGTGTGTGCCATCACTGCCTGGCTCACTTTCTCTCCTAGACTGATTCAATCTCATGTAGTGCAGGATGGCTTTGAACTCACAGAGATCCAGATAGATCTCTACCTCCCAAGTGCTAGGATTAAAGGTATGTGCCACCATTGTCTGACTTCTATGTTTAATCTAGTAGTTTGTTCTGGTCTCTGATCTTCAGGCAAATTTTATTAGGGTACACAATATATCACCGCATCACTCTAAATCTGGGCCCCACTTTCTGGTGGCAGCCCACATAAAAGCACATGGGAGAGGGCAGCTTTTGCTTTTGCATGCTTGCCCTCACTCTCAATGGCAAATTCATCTATCCTGCCTGCCACTAAGACGCTCCTTTGCTGGTATTAGAATCTACGTCTTTGGGATTCCATAATAGACTGAAAACCAATTGAGACATCTAGCCTTGTGGACTGAACAATTACTTAATTCTTGGCCTTTCCCTTGAGAGACAGACATTGTTGGACTAGCCCCAGACTGTCAGCAACTCTAACAAATCCCTTTTTAATATGTATTCATTCTCAGTTCTGCTCCCTTAGGGAACCCTGACTAATACTGATGGTTAGAGTTCATGTTGATGGAGAAAAGGCGTGGCAGCAAGAGCAGCTGAGAGCTCACATCTCACACCATAACCAGGAGGCAGAGAAAGCAGAAGGCTTTTGAAACCTCAAAGACTGCCCCCCCTTGACACACCTCCTCATCCTTCCCAAACAGTTCCATCAGGTAGAGAGAGACCAAGTTTTCAAATATATGAGCCTATAGGGGCCATTCTCACTCACATCACCACACCAACTTACAGATGCCTCATTATGTGCAAGGCCTAGACAGAGGACACACATGGAGAGGCCCTGTCTGAGCGTCCCTTGCTCTGTGTGCTGCTAGGGGTCAGGGCTGTAGAGGCCCCTGGCCATACATACATACTGCCCCAATTTCATTTTGTTATGTTTGGTTCGGGTGTGTGTGTGTGTGTGTGTGTGTGTGTGTGTGTGTGTAGGCTAGAGAATAAGCTCTGGTGTTATCTTCAGAAATACTGCCCATCTCTTTTGAGACAGGTCTGTCATGGCCTAGAGCTGGGCTCCAGAGAGCCTTACCGACTCCAGTGCTGGGATTATAAGAACAGGCCACCATATCTAACTTCAAAAATATTCTTTAAGAAGTTGAGAATTCCATACCTGTATATATGTTTTGATCAGACCCACCCACTCCCTTCCCTCCAACTTCTCTCCCACTCCTTCATCACTTTCCTCTCCTAACCTCATGGACCCTTTTTCAAACCCTCTGAATCCAGATGAGGGCAGCTGTCAACCCACATCAGAGAAGCTTCTTCTTGCAGTAGATGGCAATTATTATGTCTGACATCTGTATGTGGGTCCCGGAGATTAACTCAGGTCCTCATGTTTGTGAAGCAAGCACTTTACCGAGTGAGCTATTTCCTATTGGCCCAGCTCCAACCCCACCTCACCTCCCAAGCCCACCCCCCCCCCCGTTTTCTTTCCTGCAAGTGGTAACCAGGCCACAGGCTCACTCCCACCACTGAGTGTCTGTCATTTGCTGGCATACAATGTGTATTGTGAAGTGGACAGAGGCCCCTTGAAAGACCGTGTAGGAAAGGGGGAGTTCTGGGTCACCCTGTTGCACAGTGACACTCGTGGTGACCAAGGGCTGCCTGCTCCGTCATATACCTGCGTGGGCTCCTTTGAAAGCCTTGCCTGGTCAAAATGAAACCGTGCTTTTGTGCACAAGATCTACAAACCGCCCACCTCGGGCTGTGACAGAATCTAGCAATTGTTCTCTTTCCATTAAGAAGGGAGCCAGTGGGGGAGCTCCTGCTGAAGGCATGACATCATTCAGATGAACTCCTGAACACGCTGGGTGTTGACACATAGCTCACCGCCCTTCATCAGATTGAAAGTGAAATTACAGCAGGTTCTGAAGATGAGCATGTCGGAGCAGAGATGACTGCAGCAAATCACTTCATTCAGAGCACCGGAGAGCTCCCGAGCCTCAAGGCTCAACCACAGAAATGTCATGACATGTTTGAAGCACCGAAACCCTGAGAGAGGGGGAAAGGACCCAGACCACAGGCGTGCCCCAGGCAGGGCCATGATTTGGGAGTCCCAGGCAGTGGTTGTTGCCTGTGAAGTCCACAGAGACCTCTGAACCCCTGCGCAGGGACAGTGAGGGACACCCGTATCCCACAATCTGTACCCTGCTGTTTCCACCAAACGCTAGTATTCTGTTATTTCACTATTCCATACTTCCTAGCCCCTGCACCCCATCATCTATATACTACCTAACCAAAGGCCCGCACCCCACATCTGCACTGCTTACATCAAATACCTCCACTCCACAATCGACACCCTACTGTCCATACACCTGCCTGCACCCCACCCTACTAATCCTGTGTAAACCTCTCTGTACTTCTCACACCCTGATGTCCCTCCCTTGATGCTCAATCAAGGCCGATTATAGCAGGATTCTACCAACCCTCAGAATTAGTGTGGCCTCTAAAAGGGCAGGACAGCCACCCTCAAGGTGGTCAGTCTCTAATCCTCAAGCCTCCGTCTTGATCTCCTGGGACATGCCCTCCTCTAAGATGGGCCACCATCTTAGCAGTATGCACATGATCTCCTGAAGATCTTATTAGCACTTCATTTCCTAGCAACACTGCAGACCATGCATTGTTTAGTTTTGTTTTGTTTTTTAGACAAGGCTTGCTCATGTAGCCATGGCTGGCATGACACTAGCTATGCAGATTAAGTTGGCCTCAAACTCATGGAGATCCACCTGCCTCTCACTTCCAAGTGCAGGAATTTGAAGGCATGTGCCAGCATGCCCAGCCTGAACCATGAGCCACTGTGCCCAGCTGGAACCCTGCTTTGGCTAGCAGGAGCCTGAACAACTATGCCCCCCAAGAGGCAGGACTGAGTCACTGTGCTCCAGAGGCTGCTGTCAAGGTCAGCTGGGGCTCTTCCTGGCCTTGCCATAGCCCCTGGAACTTTCCTTCAGGGATGCATTTCCATTTGGCTATGCATTGTGCCCTGGGAAAATGTGTCCTTCTTAGCTAATGAAAAGTAAAATTTGCCAGATGTGTGTGGGGGTGTGTGTGGAAGGGGTGTTCTTCTGGGAGGATGCTCTTCTTCCTCTCTGCTGCTTCCTTCATCTCCCCCCTCTCCCCTCTCTGCCTAAGCATACCCTGGGTTCTGCGTGGGGGGTGGGTGCTGCTCTTCAAGTGTGAGGACAAAAATCATTCATTAGACAGGGAGCCATAGGAGCCTAAGTCCCAAGGGTGTCGCAGACCTCTGTTTCATTCTGAACCACTCACTACCAGGCTTCTAGTTATCAAAATGAAGAAAGGAAGGGAAAGAGGAAGGAAGGAAGGAAGGAAGGAAGGAAGGAAGGAAGGAAGGAAAGAAAGAAAGAAAGAAGGCTGACCTCACTTGGCTACTTGACTGTTTTGCAGATTTCTTCACACACCATCAGAAGAGATTTTAATCAAGGATCCCCACTTGGGAGTTTCTTGGTCCATTAAAGGGAAATGTCTCAGAAGAGACCACTCTAATAGGATGCAGTGTGCATTGGAAGCATGCACCATTGACTGTCAATGAGCCTGAGCCTTCGCATTCAGTGATGCTGATCGAACTTCATTTGGGGCTTAATGAAAACAGGGATTACTTGAGAGGAACAAAATGCACTCCGTGGATTACAACTGAGAGACTTAAACAGCACATTTGACAAAAACAAAAAAAGAAGAAGAAGAAGGTGGCCAGGTCCTACTGAGTCCGGGGCCTCCCCTGTGGGACCCAAGGAAGAACAAGTCACTGCAGAACATTACAGCACAGCTGCAGGCAGGACCAGTCCACCAGGAAAACAGGGGTGCTTCCCTTCCTTTTGAGGCTCCAGGATGCCCAGACCTTCCCACAACTCTGGGAAGGACACAGGCATAGTGCTGGAATTGTCTCCTTTGCTATATTCATAAGAAAGAGTTGTTCTACTGCTTCTTAATCATAACTAAATGTGATTTTCTGTTTACATTAGACACTTTAGACTTGTCCTTCCCTGCTTCTTCGAGAAGTCCAATCAGACATCCTGGAAACAAGAGACAACAAAAAAAGAACTCAGAAAGGGATTCCGTGAAAGCAAACTGCTTAGGGCCCCAACACCAGAAGATGACCTCGGCCCAGTGCTTCCTGAGGTCAGTATAAGGTAGTGGGGGCAGACCATCCCCCCCTCCCTCCAGTTGACGCTTGAGTTCCACCCTTATTGTGGTTAGGGTTTTAAATGTCTTTCACAGACCCAAGGTTTGAACATTTGTTCCTTAACTGCTGGTGCCATTTGGGGAGTCTGTGGAAACATCAAAAGGGATAATGTAGCAGATAGAAGTAGGTTACTAGGGGTGGGTCTTTGAAGGCTGTACCCAACCCTCCTGGGTCCTTCCTGGATTTTTGCCTCTTGGTCTGTTGAGATGAGAACAGGCTCCCCAACAGAGTCCTTCCGCCAGGAACTGAAGTATTATCATCCCCTCCCCTGTGAGATGGACTGAAATCCTCTGGAACTGCAAGCCAAAACAGACCTTTCCTCCCTAAATTTTCCTTTCTGGTGTTGTCATAGCAACAGCTTTCATTGTTTAAATCTAAATGTCCCCCTCTGCAGCCCATTATTGGGTTGTGAATGTTTAGTCCCAGATGTGTGGCACTGCTGGGAAGGCTGTGGGGCCTTAGGAGGCAGGTCTGACCTGGTGGATGTCATCCTCTAGGGGTGGGTCTTTGAAGGCTATACCAGCTTCCGGCTCTGAAGTGCTCTCCCTGCTGCCATTGAAGACAGACATGCCAGCCATGGGTGAATTCCCCTCCTCATTTTCCCCACTATGACAAACTGAAACACCTCTGAGACCATGCACTGAAATAATCATTTCCTCCCTGAAACTATTTCTGCAAGATATTTCATCCCAGTGGTAAGAACAGTAATACAGAAAATGCGTTCACAGTGACACGGTGGGGCCACTGCTATGTTTTACTTAGTCCTTTTAGAGCCCTAAACAAGCTTTTCGAGCCAGTTCATGGAGGGAATGTAAAGGGTTTGGAGATGTGGGCTAGGAGGCTCTAGAATGTTATAAACAGAGCTTAATGGAAAATGCAAGGGGGATTCAGAAGACCAGGATGCTGATAGAAGTGCAGACCATAAAGATTGCTCCTAAGGCTTTGAGTGGGGTCAAGAATTCTGTCAGAAAATAGACAAGGGGCCATTTGTGTTATATTCTGTAGATGAAAACGTCTGGCTGTTCAGCTCTGAAAATCTGAGTGAAGCTGAGTTAAAAAGCAATGGATTCATTTATTTGGCAAAAGGACTTTCAAGACGTTGTATCAGGGCTATGGTATTGTCAATGCTTCTTGCTTTTAGCCAGATTTACAGTGAGAATCTGGCAGGGGAGGGCTGGGGAACAGAGCAGAAAGATACATGAAGGTTAGTGAAGAAAGGCACATGAGCACACTTACAACCAGGCTCAAGGTGAGTGTGGACGAGCCCTCTACAACTGTTAAAGAGATGAAGGCACTAAACAGAGCTACATTCTTCGGGACACAAGGAAAAGTACCTCGGGGCCACAGGGTGTGGGAATGTAAACTCATTTGAGAACATTTCAGTGGAAGGGTGCTGGGATAGAAAGTCTCAGGATGCCCTGCTGGAAAGTGGCTACGCAGGGCAGCGTCTTTCCCGGCTCACCATGCAAGCACTAGAATCCAGTGCAACTGAGGTCCAAAGGAGAGGTGGTCCTTCTTAAGTGAGCAGCAGTATCTGGCATCAGCCAAGTAGTATGCAAGAGTTACAGGTTCATGGGGGTTTGTACCAAGATTCTAGGGAGAAGAAAGCAGCCTGTGAGAATGGGCAATATGCAGAATGGTCAGATCGCCTTCATCTGTCTCATGGGAAGAGCAGTGGAGGTAAAGCCTAAGTTTCATTTAGGAGTCTAGGATGTTGGACACATTAGCAAACTGGGATGCCTGCTGAGGAAGGTTTTAGGCACTGAGTGGCGCTGACTCGAAAGAGACCATGTATGTTATAAATGCAGGCCACAGGCTGCCCGAGACTGTTGGAGCCCAGGTGATGCCGCAGAGCCCTGGGTGCCAGACATGAAGCTGCAGGATGTGATCTTCTGGGCTTTGGTCTTGTGCTTGTTCATTCTTTCTTGTCTTCCTAATCCTCTCGACTGGGATGGGAACTCTTCTGAGGCACAGGATAAGAGAACTCTGATATTTCCTTTTTTTTTTTTTTTTTTTTTTTTTTTTTTTTTTTTTTTAGTTTATGGTGCTTATAGAGATTGCTTTGAGTTTCAGAAGACACTTTGAACAGTGTTGGAGCTGTGAAGATTTTGGGAGACTCGGGGTTGACCTAAAAATGTTTTTCAGTACAGTGTAGCTGTGAGGCTTTGGAGCTGTGTTAGGATTTGAATATAAAATTTACCTTGCAGGCTCATGTGTAAGCACTCAGTCTCTTGCTTGTGGCACTGTTTTGAAAGCTGTGGCTCTTCCAGGAGATGGTGCTCGCCTGGTGGAAGGAGGTCTGCAGGGGTGGGCCTTTGAAGGCTCTGTCCAGTTCTGGTTCTGGCCGGCTCTGTGTGTGAAGACCTCCACTTCACACTCCACTGTGTTCCTTGGATGGGGCCACTCAGCTGTGCCTTGCTCACCAGGAAGGACAGAATCATGAGCCAGATCACAGCCTCCTGCCTGAAGCTGTTTCTGTGGGGTCTTCCGGGCAGCTCTGCATTCAGTTACTTTCTCCTTGTTGTAACAAAACACATGACAAGAAGCAGCTTAAGAAAGGAACCGTTTTAGTTTAAATTTTAAAAAGATTACAGTGTGTGTGTGTGTGTGCGCGCGCACACGTGCGCGCGCATGATGTGAAGCCAGAGGACAACTTGATGGAGTCAGTTCTCTCCTACCACATGGGTTCTGAGAGTCAAACTCTGGTTTAAAAGCTTGGCAGCAGGGGCCATTACTCACTGAACCATCTTGCAGATCTGGATTTGGCTTATGGTTTGGAAGGGATGCAGTCCACCACGGGGAAGGTATGGATGGCTACAGGAGGGTTAGGTACCTGGTCAGCTGGCACCTACAGTCAGGAAGCAGAGGGAAGACAGGAAGTGGACTAGAAAAAAACCCTCAAGATTCAACTGCAATCTACTTCCGGTGGTGAAGCGCTACCTCCTGCATTATAAAACCTTCCTAAACAGAACCACTAGATGGAGAACCAGTGTCCATGAGCCTGTGGGGATGCTCCATATGCAAATCATAACAGGGACTAGTGCAGCAATGCCAGCGTATCTGATACAGGCTGCAACGCCGGGTCAAGTCCAGCAGACATGTAGGAGGGCTGATCAGAGCCCTCGCTGATGATCCGTATCCTGTGAAAGGCTTCTCTTCCCCAGCAGGTCCAAGACCCATCCCCACTTTCATTACATGGCATAGGAGATACTTTGAAGTGGCAGAGGTGACCTAAATCAACAGAGGATCCCACCACATCAAGAACACATCCAGGAAACTTCTTTGTCCCTCGAAGACTATGGCACCAGACAGTGGACAGCGCCATCAAAGAGGAATGCAGCCACAAAGCAAGTGCTGGATCCCTGCACAAGTGCTCCATCCCTGCACAAGTGCTGAGCCCAGGAAGAACGTTGGCCTCCTAGAACTGGGGAGCTTCTTCTAGAAACAATGGCTGGGGATGAAGAAGGTTATTCTGTCTCCTCAAGCAGCACCCAAAGGGACCCACTGGAGACTCAGCCACACGAGAAAAACCAGGCAAGCTGAAACAGCACAGCAGACTCTAAAAATCAGATGTCATGCAACCACAGCCCACAAAGTAGGTCAGACCTGCACTACTGAACCTAAACACAGCGACTGACTACTAATGGAAAAGGGCTAGGTACCACCTGGGCTCGCCTCATGTAAGAATCAGCATTTCACACCACAAGAGAACAAAACACCCAGCATACCAAGAGCCAAGAACACTGACCTCTGAAAGAGTAACTGACTCTGAACACTGAAAAGAGTCTGATCTCAGAATTATTTACTAGAAACATTTTAAACAAGCATGCTCAAAATGATTCAGTAGTTAGTTGCAAACTTCCTTGAAACAAATGGAAAAATAGGAAAACTTCAACAAAGAAGCAGAAGTTATGAAAATAACCAAATACTAATTATAAAACTGAAGATGGCAAGTGGACTAAAGAAACATACTTAGTTTGAGCAACCAACAGGGGAAAAAATGGCCTGGGAAGATGAAGAGTCTCTGGAACTTGTAGGAATAAAACAAAAAAACCAGCACGGTCTTGGGCAACAGCTAAGCTAGCATGGAGCTGGGAGTCCCAGCTCCAGGACCCACATTTAAAAAGCCACGGGTGGAGAGGAGGGCTTGTAATCCCAGCTCGGCAAGGCAGAGTCAGGAGGATCCCTGGAGCTCACTAGGTAGCCAGTCTAGGCTGTTGGTAAGTTCCAGGCCAGTGAGAGAAAACAAGGGGGGTGGTATCTGAGGAACGGCAGCTGAGGCTGACTGCTGGCCTTTGTACACATGTGTGTGCACACACATGCATGTGCCACAAAAGAGCAAACAGACACACAGACACACAGACTCACACACTCACAGACAGAGAGAAATAGAGACAGAGCAATAGACAGACAGACACATACACACACACACACACACACACACACACACAGAGAGAGAGAGAGAGAGAGAGAGAGAGAGAGAGAGAGAGAGAGAATCCCCATGAAGATTGAAGAGGAACCTGAACCTTGCAATGAGGCCGACTAGTGAAGGGCTCTTCCTCAGAGCCACACTACACAGACTGGGGAGAATTGGCTGCTTTTGAAATAAGTGTCGATCAACAGAAAAGCTATGAGGCATACCAAGAAACAGGAACTGTTTGAAGGAACAAATGTCCCTAAAGAAACATTTTTTGTTTAACCACTTGATTATAAGTCTAAACAATATTCTCAGATAAAATGAACTAAAGAGGACCACTGACAGAGAACTAAATAAAAATAGGAAAATAACAGGTGAACAAAATAGGCATGTTAAGAGACATAGGTAAATGAAATGATAAAGGAAACAGAACTGACTAGAAATCCTGGAGCTAAAAGGTCACAGGAACAAAATTGAGAAGTTCACCAGAGGGAGCACCAGCTGCTGGGAGAAACAAGGAAAAAGCAGTGATCCCGAAGACGGGTCATGTAGCATGACTGATTTTGTGCAGAAGAATAAAAAGTCATGACCTTTTACAAAAACAAAACCTTGTAAGTAAACAGAGCCCAAGGGACTTATGGGATACCATCCAGCAGACAAATGCATAAATTTTGTGGTCCCACCATCAATAGGACAAAACGGCAGAATGAGAAAAGATCATCACCAACCCCACTTCAGACAGAGGGCTAATTTCCAATATATGTATATAACTCAAGAAACTAGACATCAGCAAACCAAATAATCCAATTAAAAAAATCGAGTACATATCTAAACAGAGAATTCTCAACAGAGGAATCTCAAATGGTGGAGAAACACTTAAGGAGACATTCATCATCCTTAGCCATCTGGGAAATGCAAATCAAAAGAACTCTAAGATTCCATCTTACACCTGTCAGGGTGACTGAGATTAAAAACCCAAGCAATAGCTCATGCTGGTGAGGATGTGGAGCAAGGGGAACACTCCTCCATTGCTGGTGGGAGTGCAAACTTGTACAGCCACTTTGGAAATCAATATGGCAGTTTTTCAGAAAATTGGAAATCAATCTAGCTCAAGATCCAGCTGTTGGTGTTTGGTTTTTTTTTTTTTCTCTTTTGGGGGCCCAGCCATACAGCTCCCAAATAAATCACACATGGAGGCTCATTCTTAATTACAAATGTCCGGCCTAAATTAGCTTGGCTTATTTCTAGTCAGCTTTCCTTAGCTTTAAATTAGCACATCTACCTTTTGCCTCTGGAATTTTTTTCTTTTCTTACTTCTATAATCTAACTTTCACTCTTGTTCCGTGACTGGCTGTTTAGCTGGGTGGCTGGCCCCTAGCGTCCTCCTCTCCTTGTTCTCTTGCTCCTTCTTCTTTTTCCTCCCAGATTTCTCTCTCTATATATATTCTCTCTGCCTGCCAACCCCACCTATCCTTTCTCCTGCCTCGCTATTAGCCATCCAGCTCTTTATTAAACCATCAGATGTTTTAGACAGGCACAGTAACACAGCTTCACAGAGTTAAACAAATGCAACATAAACAAAAGTAACATACCTCAAAACAATATTCTACAATACCCAGCTATACCACTCCTGGGCATATACTCAAAGGACATTCCATCATTTCCACAAGAACACTTGTTCAACTACATTCATAGATGCTTTATTCATAATATCCAGAAACTGGAAACAACCTAGATGTCTCTCAATCGAAGAATGGATAAAGAAAATTCATATGTACACAATGGAGTGTTACTCGGCTATTAAAAACAATGACATCATGAAATTTGAAGGCAAATGGATGGAACTAGAAAAGATTATCCCAAGTGAGGTAACCCAGACCCAGAAAGACAAATACGATATGTACTCACTTTTAAGTGGATATTAACTGTCAAGTGAAGGATAACTATGCTACAATCTACAGACCCAGAGATGCTAAGAAACAAGGAGAGCTCAAGGGGGGAACATGAATCTCCTGGGGAAGGGGAAATAGAATGGACATTGTGGGTGGAGGGGAGGGATGGGAACAGGAGGGATCAGGTTGGGGGAGGATGGAGGGAGAGAGTACTGGGAGAGACCATTGGGATTGGGGGGCAGGGATATCTCTGGGAAGAGCTAGAAACCTAGTGCAATGGAAATTCCCAGGAATCTACGAAGGTATAAGACTCCTAACAATGGAAGATACACAGCCTGAATTGGCCATCTCCTGTAACCAGGCAAGACTTCCAGTGGAGGAGTTGGGACACCAACCACATAACCTTCAACATACAATTTGTCCTGCCTATAAGATGTGCTGGGGTAAAGGTGGTGCAGAAACTGTGGGAGTGGACAACCAATGACTGGTCTGGCTTGAGACCCATGACACAAGAGGAGGCCTATCCCTGACACTGCCTGGAAAGCCAGGACCCTGAGGCTGTATAGCCCAGAGATCTAGGATAGAACCAAACATAACTGGCAAAAAAAAACAAAAACAAACAAACAAACAAAAAAAAACCAATGAAATGAAATGATTCCTAATGATATTCTGCTATACTCATAGATTAGTGCCTAGCCCAATTGTCATCAGAGAGGCTTCATCCAGCAACTGATAGAAACAGATGCAGAGACCCACAGCCAAACATTAAGTGGATCTCAGAGAATCCTGCAGAAGATGGGGAAGAAGGACTGTAGGAACCAGAGGGGTCCAGGGCACCATAAGAAAACCCACAGAATCAACTAACCTGGGCTTATAAGGGCTTATAGAGACTGAACTGACAACCAAGGAGCCTGCATGGGACTGATCTAGGCACTCTGCATATGTGTTACAGTTGTGTAGCTTGGTCTTTTTGTGGGGCTCCTAACAGTAGGAGTGGGAATGTCTCTGACTCTTTGCCAGCTTTTGGGACCCTTTCCTCCTACTGGGTTACCTTGTCTAGGCTTCAGCTTGATATGTCACGTATGGTTGATACCCATGAGAGGCTGAAGAGAAATAGAGGAAGTGTGGATGGGGGCAGAGAGAGAGAGAGAGAGAGAGAGAGAGAGAGAGAGATCGAGATCTCATATTACCAACTTAATAGCACACCCTAAAGCTCTAGAACAAAAAAGGAAATCACACCCAAAAGGAGTAGACATCAAGAAATAATCAAACTCTGGGTGGAAATCAATAAAATAGAAACACACAAAAACAATACAAAGAATCCAGTGAAATAAAGAGTTGGTTCTTGGAGAAAATCAATAAGATTGATAAACCCTAACGCAAATTAGCTAAAAGACAGAAAGAGAAGATCCAAATTAATAAAATTAGAGACGAAAGGTGGGACATAAGAACCAAGGAAATCCAGAAAATCAAAAGGACATTAAAAACCTCTACTCCACCAAATTGGAAAACCTAAAAGAAACAGATACAGTTCTCGATATATACCACCTACCAAAGAAAAATTAAAATCAGATAAGCAACTTAAACAGACCCAAAAACACATAGTAAAATAGAATGAGCAATTAAAAGTATCCCAAGAAAAAAAATCCCAGGACCATATGTATTCAGTGAAGAATTCTACCAGACATTCAAAGAAAAGTTGACACCAATACTTCTTAAATTATTCCATAAAATAGAAACATTCATTTTACAAGGCCACACTACCCTGACAACTAAATCACACAAAGTCCCAACAAAGAAAGAAAATTACAGACCAATTTCCCTTATGAATATAGATGCAAAAGTCCTCAATAAAACACTCGCAGACTGGGAATAAGAACACACCAAAAAGATCATCCTCCATGGTCAGGTAGGCTTCATCCCAGAGATGCAGGGATACTTCAACATATGTACATCATAAGGGTAATCCACCACATACACAGATGGAAAGACAAGACCCACATGATCATCTCATTAGATGCAAAAAAAGGCCTTTGACAAAATCCAACACCCCTTCATAATAAAATTCTTGGAAAGACTAGGGATATGAGGGACAAACCTCAGTGTAACAAAGATGATTTATAGAAATCCCACAGCTAACATCAACCTTTTAAACCTAAAGAAACTGAAAGCAATTTTGCTAAAATCAGGAACAAGACAAGGCTGTCCACTCTCTCCATACTTACTCAATATGGTACTTGAAGTCTTAGCGAAAGCAATGAGACAGCTGAAGGAGATCAAGGGATACAATCAGGAAGGGAGAGGTCAAAGTATCTTTATGTATATGTGATGTGATAGTATACCCAGATGACCTGAAAACTTCCCTGGGAAACTTGACAGCTGATAAACAGTTTCAGCAAAATATCAGGATACAAAATTAACTCACAAAAATCAGTATCCTTCCTATATATAAATGGCAAATAGAGAAAGAAGTCAGAAAAAACAATACCTTTCACAATAGCATCAAAAAAATCTTGGTGTAACTCTAACAAAACAAGTGAAAGACCTGTATAATAAAAATTTTAGGACATTGAAGAAAGAAATTGAAGATGATATCAGAAGATGGAAAAATTGCCCATGGTCATGGATAAGTATGATTAATATTGTGAAAATGGCCAAGCTACCAATAGCAATCTACAATACAATTCCCATCAAAATTCCAACACAACGATTCACAGAAATTGTAAGGACAATTTTTAACTTCATTTAAGAATACACACACATACACACACACACATACACACACACACATACACACACACACACACACACACATACACACACACATACACACACACACACACACACACATACACACACACATACACACACACATGCACACACACATGCACACACACACGCACACACACATGCACACACACACACACACACACCACACACACACACACACACACACCAGGATAGTTTTTTTAAAAAGAAAGAAAGAAAGAAAGAAAAATTGAATAATAAAAGAACTGCTAGAAGTATCACCATCCCTGACCTCAAACTGTACTACAGTAATAATAATAAAAAAAAAATTTAAAGCATGGTTTGATGTAAAAACAGCCATGTTGATCCAAATATAAATCCACGCACCTTTGGACACCTGATTTTTGATAAAGAAATACACTGTTATATAGCATGAATCTTAGAAGTTCTTATTAATAAAATCAAACCTGAAGCCAGGTATTGGGGTGAATGCTGGACGATCAGAGAAGCAGAACAAGCCACAGCAACCTCACCTTGCCAATACCTCAGCTGATCCTGTTTCCTCAGACTGGAAGCTTCTGAGTCCTCATCCAAATGGATCTCAGCTGAACTGTGCTGCTCAAAGCCTAAAAGCTTAACCAGGCTCTAGTTCCTGGTTTTCATGCCTTATATACTTTTCTGCTTTCTGCCATCACTTCCTGGGATTAAAGGTATAAGTCACCATGCCTGACTATTTCCAGTGTGGCTTTGAACTCACAGAGATCTGCATGGGTGTCTGCCTTTGGAATGCTGGGATTAAAGGGGTGTGTGCCACCATTTTCTGGCCTCTGTATCTATCTAGTGGCAGTCCTGTCCTCTGACCCCAGATAAGTTTATTAGGATGCACAATATATTGAGGGGACACAATACATCACCACACTGTTATGGATATAGCTCTGTATAAATAAAATACTGATTGGCCAGTAGCCAGGCAGGAAGTATAGGTGGCACAAACAGAGAAGAGAATTGGGGGAAGAGGAAGGCTGAGTGAGGAAACGCCAGCCTGCCATCCAAGGAGCAGCATATAACAGGCACACAGGTAAAGCCATGGAATATGTGGAAACATCTAGATTAACAAAAATGGGCTGAGTTTAAGTGTAAGAGCTAGCTAGTGGTAGGCCTGAGCTAAAGCCAAGCAGTTTTAAATAATATTGGTGTGTGTGTGTTTATTTGGGTCTGAGCAGCTGTGGAAATGCAAGGACACAGGAGCTGAGTGGACACAGAAAAACTTCAACTACAGTACACAGTGGGAAAAAAGACAGCATCTTCAACAAATGATGCTGGTCATATTGGATGGCTGCATGTAGAAAATTGTAAATAGATCCATGCTTATCACCCTGCACAAAACTCAACTCCAAATGGTCCAAGGACCTCAACATAAGGCTGAATACACTGAATCTGATGGAAGAGAAAGTGAAGACTAGTCCTGAACTCGCAGAACACCAAAGCACAGGCACTAAGATCAACAATAAATAGGACCTCACGAAACTGAAAAGCTTCTGACTGGCAAAGGACACCCATTTGGACAAAGCAGTAGGCTACATAATGGGAAAAGATTTTTATTAACTACACATCTAAAAGAGGGCTAATATCTAAAATATACAAAGAACCAAAAAACAAAACATTTTTTAAAAGCCACAAATAACCAATTTTTAAAAACAGGGCACTTGGGAAATGGAGACACGGCTCAGTGGTTAAAAGCATTGCCTGTTCTCCCAGAGGACCCAGGTTCAGTTCCCAGCACCCACATGACAGCTCACACCTGTCTGTAACTCCAGTTCCAGGGGATCTGACACCTTCACAGAGACATACATGCAGGCAAAACATCAATGATCATAAAATAAAATTTAAAACAGGGTACTTATATAAACAGAGTTCTCAAAAGATAAAACACAAATGGCTGAGAAACACTTAATGTTCAACATCCTTAGTCATCAGGGAAATGCAAGTCAAAACTACTTTGAGATTTCATCTTACACCAGTCATAATTGCCAAGATCAATAAAACAAATGACAGCTCATAAGCTGGTGAGGATGTGGGGTAAGGGAAACACTCATCCATTGCTGGTGAGGGTGTAAACTTGTACAGCCACTATGGAAATCAATATGGCTATTCCTCAGGAAGCTGGGAGTAGATAGACCTACCTCAAAATCCAGCTGCACCCTCTTGGACATACATCCAAAAGACTCTGCATCCTACTGCAGACACACTTGCTTGGCCATGCTCATTGCTGCTCTATTCATAATAACCAGGAACTGAAAACAGCTGAGTGTTGGAGAATATTATTTTAAGATGTTTTACATTTGTTTATGCTGTGGAACATTTGTTTTAATGGTGCAAAGATGTGTTGCATTCTTTTATGTTGCATTTGTTTAACTCTGTGAAGCTGTGTTGCTTTGCCTGTCTAAAACACCTGATGGTCTAATAAAGAGCTGAATGGCCAGCAGCAAGGCAGGAGAAAGGATAGGCAGGGATGGCAAGCAGAGAGAATAAATAGAAGGAGAAATCTGGGAGAAAAGAGAGGAAGAAAAGATCAAGGAATGAGAGAGGAAGGAGGAGGACTTCACAGGCCAGCCACTCAACCACCCAGCAAAAGGTAGGTGGGATAACTTAAGAAAAGCTGGCTGGCAACAAGCCAAGATAAGGCCTGGCATTTATAATTAAGAATAAGCCTCCATGTGTGTGATTTATTTGGGAACTAGGTAGCAGACCCCCCAAACGAGCAAAAACAAACAACATTTTAGCATCCAACGTGGGGCTAAGGTTAAAAAAAAAAAAGGAAACAAACTACAGCTGAGATGTCTGTCAACAGATGAATGGATAAAGAAAATGTGTCACATCTACACAATGGAATATTAATCAGCTGTTAATAAACAAAAACATGAAACCATGAAATTTGCAGGTAAATGGTTGGAGAAAAAAAAAATCATCCTGAGTGAGGTAATCCAGACCCAAAAAGACAAATATGTTATACATTCACAAGTACATGGTTGTTAGCTATTAAGTCTTCAATAAGCAGACTACAATCCATGTAAGCACAGAATTTAGGTACAAAGTAAGGGATGAGTGGGGGAGGGAGGGATTTCCCTAAAAAGGAGAAATGGAATACATATTTATGGGTAGATGAGGATAGCTGGAATGAGAGGAATAAACGAAGAAGGGGAAGGGAAGTGGATGGTGTTAGGGAGGGAATACCCAAACCACACTTAAAGGTAGACCCCAAAATTCAGATTATACATACATATATTAGGATATACATATGCAGTACACCATGCATCAATCATAGCTATAGCTTCTCCAGGATCTGCAATCATTTGACCAAAATTGTAGAAATGTCCAGCATACTCCATTTTTAAACAAAATCCCAGAAGACAGCAAATTTCTGTTACTATTGTGGTAACTGGAACCTTTTTTTTTTTTTTTTTTTTTTTGGTTTTTTGAGACAGGGTATCTCTGTGTAGCTTTGCACCTTTCCTGGAACTCACTTTGGAGACCAGGCTGGCCTCGAACTGACAGAGATTCACCTGGCTCTGCCTCACAAGTGCTGGGATTACAGGCGTGTGCCACCATCGCCCGGCTGGAACCATTTTTTAAATTAGCTTCTCAATCATCATCTGGACTCTCACATTTAAAAAAATTTTAAATTCAGTTGCATAACTGTATTTCAGTAATTTATTGCTGATGCTGTTCATTCATCAAATTTTATTTTTTTATTTTTTTGTTTCTGCCTTATAGTTGAAATTATGCTGAACTCTGGGACTATAACAACAAGCTGCTGTATCAGTGAATGTTTAGGTTATTACTGGTGTATGTATTTCATGTACAGTATGCACTGAGTATCAACAAGTATCTGCAGGACACATCTCTGTGTACCTTCTCCTTAGGACTAGTTCCTAGAATTGGCTGGTCAGTGAGTCTTTTTCTGTTGAATCCATATATATTGCCTAATCACTCTATCAAAGGTACAAATGGAAGAAAATCAACAAACAAAGAAACAAAGAAAAAGAAAACAGTGGAGCATCATGTCACAAGGGAGTATTGTGGTGCACAAGTCACCAATGTGACATCAAAATTCAGCATTTTGCTGTCACAGATCTATGTTGTGTTGGCACAGTGAAATATTCTGATGAAACAGTGGGTCATTGTGAAGGTACAATGCAGCACTGTGACGTCATAACATAGAATTTGAAGAGATGATGGAACATTGTGAAGGCATCGGAAATGGGTCATTGTGATGATACAATGCAAAACAGCCATCAAAGAATGGTGTGTTGTGAAATTGTGGAGCATTGTGATCTGACAGTCCAGCAGCATGGTGACACAGTGGAGTATTATAGTGTCACAAAGTATGTTTGTGATAGAACAATGTGATGACACAGTAGAAGACTGTGATGATACAATGTGGCTTATGATGTTGAAATGGAGCATTGTGATTGCACAATGCAACACTGTCATGATCCAATAAAACACTTTAATGTCACAGTTCATTGTGATGTCAAAATGCTGCATTGTGGTGGCATAATGGAGCACTCTGATGAAACACTAATCATTGGGATGAAACAATGGCGCATCATGATGTCACAATGTATTACTGTAATGTCAATAGTGATGGCCCACTGCAGCATGTGCCAACATTGTGGAGCAATATGATGGCACAACAGAGCATTATAAAGTCATAATTCGTCATGTCTGTGGCACAATGAAGCACTGTGAGGGCAAAATTAAAGACTGTGATGTCACAGCACAGCATTGTGACTTCACAATGGAGCATTATGAAGAAACAATGGAGTATTGTGATGTTACAATTAACACAATCGAGAATTGTAATGGCAGTATTTAAGATTATGATGTCCCAGTGCAGCATTGTGATGGTAATAGTCAGCAATCTGACAGAACAATAGAGTACTGTGATGATGTAATATAGCATTGTTAGGACACAAGAAATGCTGTGATGTCACAGGTCAGCATAGTAATGTCATGATGCTACACTGTGATGACACAGTATAATACTGTGGTGGAAAAATGGAGCATTGTGATGTCACAGTTCATACACTATATGGTATTGTCATGAGAGAATGGTGCATTGTCATATCACATGAAGCATGGTGATGTCATAATCCAGCACTGTGTTGGCACAATAAGCATCATAACGAAACAATAAAGCCTCATGCCAGCACAATATGGAGTTGTGATGTCTCAGCATAGCTAGCTTGTGATGTTAAAATAGAGAATTGTGACATCATAGTGCAGCATTATTATAATACAATAAAGCATTGTGATGTCAGTTCAGTATTGCAATTTCATAATACAGCATTATAATGACACAGTAGAGCAATGTGATGTCACAGCGTAGCTTGCTATGATAAACTAGAGCATTCTGATGGCACAATGCAGTGTGAGATAATAAAGCATGGTGATAATCATAGTTGAACATTGCAATGGCACAATTGATGACCAATATACTGTTTATTGGCATGATGTGTCGGATATGTAACACTCTGATACTACTGTGATATGAAACTGCAGCATTGTGATAGTACTGCAGAACACTTGGTTGCCAAAATGGAGAGAGAGTTGTGATGCCACAACACATTACTGTGGTAGCTCAATGGAGAACTGCGGTGAAACAAAGGGTCACTGTGACATCACAAGGTAGATCGTGATGGTAAAATGGGGCCTCATGAAGACATGATGCAGCATTATAATGAAACAGGGCAACACTGAGACGGAACAGTTTTGTACTATGATGACATGATGAGGACCTGTGATGGTACATTGTAGCATTGTGACATTAAGATGTAGCTTGTTGTAGTAAAATAGAGGATTGTGGTGGCACAGTGCAAAATTATTTTGGCACAATGAAGCATTGTGATATCACAATCCAGAAGATTACTGTGATGATACCATATATCATCATGGTGACGCTAGGGCACTGTGATAGCACAATGGAGCATCATGATGTCACAATGCAATACTGTGACGTCAAAATGAACCATTTTTATGACACATGTGATGGCACAATATATTTTGTGGTGACAAAATAGAGCATTGTGATATTACAATGGACCACTATTATTACAAAATGAAGCACTCTGATATCATAGTTCAACCCTGTGATGGTATTCACTATACTATTGTAATGAAACATTGCACATGAAATCCCACATTGAGCACTGAGATTATGATGTCACAAAAATTCAAGACTGTAATGTCACAATAAACTATTATGAGTACATGTCAAATTTTTGATGTCACAATTCAGCAATATGATTATACAATGAAGTATTATGTTGACACAATACAGCATTTTCGATGACAATGTAGATTGTGATGCTAAAATGGGACATTTGGTGGTACAATGGAACATGGGATGTCATAATTTAGCATTTTATGACACAACAAAGTACTATGATGTCACAGAGCATCTTCACGATAGTGACACAATCTAGCATTGTGATAACTGTATAGCATTTGGTGGGAAAATGAAGTATTGTTATGGGAGAACAGAGCACTGTGATAATATAATCTACTATTTTAATGGCACAATAAAGCACTCGGATCACACAGTGGGGTGTTGTGATGGTACAAAGCAATCTTCTAAGGATACACTAAAGCATTGTGACATCATAATTCAGCATCATAGGGGAAGAATGGAACAATGTGATGCCACATTGTTATAGCACATAGGAACCCAGTGAGAGCACAGTGTAGCATTGTGATGTCACAATCATCTCTGTGTTGGAGGGATACAGTTTTATTGTGTTGAGCTATGTTCCCTTTATCCCCAGTTTCTTCAAGATTTTTACCATAAAAATGTGTTGAATGAACAAGACCTGTGTAAGCTCGAGACAGACAAAAACCCCAGCATAAAGTAGAAAGGTGGTCCCCAATCCTGCCACTGGCTGAGGAGCTACTGACATTGGACAGCTCTGGGGAGAGGCAGAGCCTATTGATGCGAGTTGGACCACACACCAGTTGAACCACTCTCAAAGACGAGTTGGACAACACAAACTGGACATGACGAAGGGATGGAAAGAAGAGGAAAAGGTGCAGGGGTGGGTAAGGAGGGAGGGGTGAGAGGGTAGATATGGGAGGAGTTGGGGAGGGGGGTGAATGTGATCAAAATATATTGTATGAAATTCTCAAGAAATAAATAAAAGTACTTTTAAAGATGTGTTAACTTTAAAGATGTGTGCCCTTTTTTCATCTGATCATGTAATTTCTGTCTGTAAGTCTATTGCTGTGGTGGATTACATCTATTAATTAGTATTTTTTCAACAAATCTTGTGTCCCTGGTAGGAAGCCAGTTTGGTAGTGGTGTACTATCTGTCTTCTTACTATGCCCTTAACTTTGAAAGTATTTGTTGAGGATTTATGCATCTACAATCATCAGGAAGAGTGGCCTGTGGTATTCCCTCAATGTCTGTGTCTTTATCCAGCTATGATGTCAGAATTACACTGGTATCGTACAATGAGCTGGGCAATATTCCTTCCCTTTACATTTTGTGGAACAGTTCAAGAAATGTCAACATTAGATCTTCCTTTAAAGTTCAGTAGCACTCAGCAGTAAATTCATCTGGTCCAGGACATTATTTTGTGGATAGACTTGACATTGCTGCTCCAGTCTCATCGCTGCTATTGGTCCATTCAGGGTGTTTCTAGCTTTTGACATTCACTTAATTAGGTGACATGCCCCTAGAAATCTATTTCTTCTAGATTTTCCAGTTTGTTGTGATGTCAATATTCATAGCATTCCCTGGTCTTCTAGATTTCAGTGGGATCCTTTGTAAAAACTCCTTTCTCCATCTCTAATTTTATTAATTTTGAATCTGTCTCTCAGTTTGGCTTGGGTTGGCCAATCTTGACAAACCTTTCAAATAACCAGCTTTTTGTCTGATTAATTCTGTGCTGTTCTCAGTCTCTGTTGCACTAATTTCTACCCTGCTTGTTACTGTTTCTGGCCACCTGCTGCTCCTGGGTTCGCCTCTTCCGCCTTTTCTAGAACTTTGAGGTGCATCACTGGGTTGCTGGAGATCTGACTTTTATGTGAGCACTTACAGACATTCCTCTTAAGTCCACCTTGGCTGTGTCTAAGAGGTTCCAGAAAGTTTGGGTCTCATTGTCCTTTGACTCTAGGAGTTTTTAAATTTCCCTATCTGATTTCTTTGACCCACTTTTAATTCAACAGTATGTTGTCGGTGTCAGTGTGTCTGTATTTTCTGAGGTTAGCTGTCATTTCTAGTTTTATTCCACTGCGGTCTGGTGGGATGCATGGGGATTGTTTTCATTTTTGCATTTCTTAAGTCTTGCCTTGTGGCCTATAATACAGTCAGTTTTAGAGAAGATTTCATGCACTTCTGAGAATAGATGAATTTTTTTTAACTTTAGAATATCTGCTATAGTCACCATAGTAACAGTAAAGGAAAGAGTCCATAGGATATATGCAACCCAAAGTGAGAAACAATCCAAGGGTCGCATCATAAAAGTCATTTAAATATGGGGGAAAGAGTCATGAGAATTCAAGACACCAAAAGAAAGTTTTGATGTTCATAAAATAATTTCTAAGAACACAATAGCACAATCTTCTTTTCCAGAAAGAAATTTAGACATACATGGATTAAACTCCACAACTGAAAGTCATCAATGGGCAAAATGTCTAAAAAAGGGAGAAAAGCAGGGGTTGGGGATTTAGCTCAGTGGTAGAGCACGTGCCTAGCAAGAGCAAAGCCCTGGGTTTGGTCCTCAGCTCTGAAAAAAAGGGAAAAAAAAAAGAAAAGCAGAGTTGAACCCTATGACCTATGAGAGGTTTGTTTTTATTAAAATCTAAGGAAATAACAGGTTGAGAAGGAGGGTTGTGCAGTGGAGATCAGTTAATAAAGATATTCCCAACTGGTCCAAGTGCTGAGAACCGGTGACTATTGAATTCTCCATCCGAAACAGGACATCTTGATTAACTTTACTCTTCACAATGGTCAGGGAAGATGGAGGAGAGAGGGTGGAATAAACGGAAAAGCCAACAGATGAGGAAGGATGCTGTGAGGTTCTGCTTTCAGGACAGGACAGAGCTATTGTACGCATGAACAGCAGCTGTTGTTCCCTGAAGATCAAGCCAGCAAGTCCCATCAGCATTCCAGTGGGCAGCGGTAATTGGACGAAGTAGGTTATGGGGTGGTAGACATGAAGTTGGGAGAGGAACATGCTGGGAGTATCTGAGGGAGTGGAAGGGGGAAGCTGGTAGTGGATATGATCAAAGCTCGTTGTTTACATGGATGATGTTGTTAAAGAGCAAATAAAAGATATTCTACTTTTTAAAGAAAGGATAGAAAAAGGTGATCCACAGTAATTAAAAAGGATCTGTGCTCACTATATTAGTACTAGGAAAAATATTTTTTAATCAAACACACACACACACACACACACACACACACACACACACACACACCACAAACACTAGGCATAGAAGGAAATGACACATTGATTAAAAAAGATCCGAGACCAGTTGGTAAAAGTCTTCCATGCAAGCCTGAGGAACTGATATGATTTTGGTTTGTTTGTTTGTTTGTTTTTTGAGACAGGATTTCTCTGTGTATCTTTGGAGGCTGTCCTGGAACTCATTTGGTAGCCCAGGCTGGCCTCAAACTCACAGAGATCCACCTGCCTCTGCTGCCTGAGTGCTGGGATTACAGGCGTGCGCCACCACTGCCCGGCCTGTATGTATGTTGTTTTTTTGTTTTTTTTTTTAAGGTAGGCATGGCCTTACATGTCTGTAACCCCAGTGTTGTGAAAGGGCCAGGCAGACCTCTAAAGTCAATTGGCCAGTCAGCCTACCAAATTAATGAGTTTCAGGCTTTTAAAGATGGAGCGCCATCCAGGAAAGAACTTGGCATCAGCTTCAACATCAGACCTCCACACACGTGCACACACACCTGCAGTCACACCTGCATGCACGTATTCACAACACCACAAAGACACACACACACACACACACACACACACACACACACACACACACACAATCTTCCAAGAAGATGTAAAAATTATGAATATATGGGCACCAAACAGCAAAGCTTCTAGACACCTGAAGAAAATATTGACAGAATTGAAGGGAGAAATAGTTAACTCTACAGTAAATGGCAGGGGATTTTAATATCTACCTTCAGGAATAGAACAACTACATGAAAATCAATGAAAAATAAGAGAGCTGTATTTATGACAAGGGCAAAATGAATAAAATACTTAATAAATTTAATCAAGATGAAGGAAAACTACAGAATATCAATGAAAGAAATTAAAGATGACACAAAAAATGGATTGAAAAATATTTGTTCAAATGTCAGTGCCATAACTGGAGTGTTGTACGGAAGCCCTGGCTTTGCCAGCTCTATCTGTCCAGGCTCAGCCACCAACAGCGTGCATCACTTAAGGAGAGGTGTCATGGTGGATGCAGAAAAGGGAGATTTAGTGGGTGAGGAGAAGAGGAACAAATGAAGAAGTCTGGGGACCCCAAATTTGTTCCAATAAGAGCTTCAGGTTTGGAGTTGTGTTTGTTTGTTTGCTTGCTTGCTTGCTTCCTTGCTTTTTAGGGGGTGTCTTTCTGTTTGTTTCCGAGACAAGTTTTCTCTATGTAGCTCTGGCTGTCCTGGAACTCACTCTGTAGACCAGGCTGTCCTGGGACTCAGAGATCTGCCTGCCTCTGCCTCCTGAGGGCTCAGTTTTAAACAGAGGAAGCATCTGGCAACGTGAAGGGGTATATACAAGTAAGCAGACCTGCTCAAAGTGTGGCTGTGTTGATCAATGTCTCAACTCCCTACCTACAAAATGGCCTGACACACTGCTTGTCTGCCAATCACATCGAGCAGGGGTTGTGTCACCTCTCCATCAGGGAACACAGCTGTCTCTATCTTGGGAGACTCTGCCCTGCTTTTGGGGCCTTGCTGTTCGGAACTCTGGGTGCCTGTGGGGTTAGAACAGTGACCTTTGAGCCTTCCTCCTCAAAGAAGCATGAGAAAGTTTAGGCGATCCTGGCTTCTAGGTGGACATTCCTTGAGTGATGAATGTGTTTGCAGAGGTGGGTGGGTGACTGAACGTAAAGGTGACAGGATCAAAGTGAAGGCAAAGACACCAGGTCTTTGTCCTGATTCCTCAGTTACCTTGTAGCCTGAGTGAGCAGTCTATGGATTTTAGAACAAGCCATTCCCAAGAACCTGGTATAATATACAAAGTAGTCTATGCATACAATGAATCCTACAGAATCCTAACTATGGTTCCTTCAAAAATAGAAAAGCTCATCCTAAAATTCACATGGAGTCTCAAAAGGCCACAAGTAGCCAAAACACTCTTGCAAAAGAAGAAAGCCAGAGGTCTTGTGCTTCCTGTTTAGAAAGCTCATTACAAAGCTACAACATTCAAACGGTGTGTCACTGGTGGAGAGACAGACACATGGACCACCTGAATAAAACAGAAAGCCCGGAACTCTCCCATACTGAGTCAAATAATGTTCTTTTTTAAAATTGACTTTAGTTTCCGTTCTACCATGGAGCAACATTCCCTTCCAGACAGTAGAGTATGTGAGGAACAGTGGGAAGACTCTTCAATGGGGAAAGACAGGCCTTTAACAAACCATGGCCAGAAAGCTAATAGTCATAAACAGAAAAAAAAGAAAAGGAGAGAGAGGTGGGAGGAAGGAGGGAAGGGGAAGGGGGAGGGAGGGAGGGAGGGAGAGAGAGAGAGAGAGAGAGAGAGAGAGAGAGAGAGAGAGAAAGAGGTGAACTTTTTTTTATAGTGGACCTTATAAAATATAGGCCAATAAGCTTGAATGTGTCAGAGGCCTAACTCTAAGGACTAAAACCATAAATCTCTTAGAAGAAAATGAGGGGAAAGTGTCCCACGAGCTTGGGTTTGACAATAACATTTTGAGCATGACACTAAAAGCAAAGGCGATAAATTAAAACTGAGGCAGTCAGACCACACAGACACTGAGCGCTCGTGTGTCAAAGGGTGTGACCAATGCAATGAAGAAGAGACCCATGGAGCAGAGGCCGGGTGGGATGGGGGGGGCAGTGTTTGCAAGTCACATAGTTGATAAAGAGTTATTATATCAATTTCAGAAAGAATCACTACAACATAGCAACAGCCAAAAGAAATTGAGAAACAGGAAAAGAACTTGCTTAAAAGTCTCACCAAACAAACACAAATGGCAACAAGCACAGGGAAAGCTTGACATCATCAAGCAATTCCAGAACAGTCAGAATCACAGTAAGATAACACCTCAGACCCACTCAATAGGTGCAACAAAATAATTCAGTTCTTCAAAACTCACCAAGACTGCTCTGTGGGGAGACAGCTCCATAGTTAGAATGTTGCTTTTCAAGCACACATACACTTGCACACACATGAACATGTTCCTACACATATACATACATAAGGAAAAGGAACTGAAAGATGCATCATGATCAGCAACCCCATTTCTAGGCTGGTGTCTTAATTAAGAGTGTCTATTGCTGTGAAGAGACACTGTGACCACGACAACTCTGATAAGGAAAACATTTAACTGGGGCTGGCTTACAGCTTCAGAGATTTAGTCCACTGTCGTTATGGTGGGAAGCATGGCGGCATGCAGGCAGACATGGTGCTGGAGAAGGAGCTGAGAGCTCCTACATCCGGATTGACAGGCAGCAGGAATGAACTGGCTTGAGCGTCTGAGGCCTCAAAGCCCACCCCCTAGTGACGCACTTCCTTCAACAAAGCCATGCTGACTCCAACAAGGCCATAACTCCTAATAGTGCCACTCCCTATGGGCCTCTGGGGGGGGGGCATTTTTAGTCAAACCACAACATGGTACTTCTAGAGACTGAAAGCGGGATCTTGGGTAACTATTTGTATACCTGTGCTCACAACAGTGTTATCTACAATATCCCAAATGAGGAAGAAACACAAGTGTCCATGGGTGGATAGCCCCATTAAAAAACTGTGGTATAGCCATACAGTGGAGTGTTATTTAACCCTAAAAAGGAAAGAAGTTCGGATACAGGGATGAACCTTGAAGACATTGTACTCAGTGCAGTAAGCCTGTCATAAAAGGACATGTGTCGGATGCCACTCATTGGAGGGCCCTGGGGTAGTCAAACAGATAACAACAGGAAGTAGGGAGGAGGTTGGCCAGACAGTGGGGGCAGGGAGGATGAGGAGTTTGCATTTGATAAGAACAGTTTCAGATTGGCAGGATGGGAAGACTTCTAGAGTCAGGCTACCCTGGCTCTCCATTCAGAAGTGACTAAGATGGTAAATTATTTTTGTCACACATATTTCACCACAATTAAAAACAACAAACACTGACTAAGAGGACTAGAAATTGATGACTCGTACAGAGCTGAGGAAATATGACACGGCACGGGCACTCTGGGAGACAGTCTGGCATCTTATAAAATGAAGTGTGTGACTGCCATATGACCCAGCAATTGCACTGTGGCGCTCATCCCAGAAAACCAAAGACCATATTGTTCACATGAACGTCTGCACATGAGAGTTCAGAACAGCTTGGTTTATAAGAGATTCATGGTGGAAACAGCCCAGATAGTCAACAAGTGAAGGCTTAAGGATAAGCCACAAAACAGAATAAGCTAATACACATGTAATTTGGATGAGTCTCTAGGGAGTCACTCTGAGTAAAAGAAGCCAACTCCAAATAGCCACACACTGTGATTTCGTCCAGGTACCACTTTTAAAATGGAAAATTCCAAAAAACAAAAACAAACAAACAAACAAACAAACAAACAAAAAACACCATAGTGTCTTGGTCAGGAGTTAAAGAAAGGGTGTGAGGGGCGGCAGGACAGGCAGGGAGTCAGGACAGGCGTCACACAAAAGTGTACCAGGAAGACGCTGTGGGGGCGAGTGTTGTGGGTGTGACTGCTTCTTGGCTGTCCTGTGGTTTTGCAGGATGTTAGCCTTGGCAGAACTGGTGGAGGGTACAGGGGAATCTCTCGAGCATTGTTGACTTCTGCTACAACTATCTCAAAACAAAAAGGTTAACTTTAAAAGGGTCCTAATCGGTTATTATCCTCTGTGGCTTCTGTGGGCTTCCTCCTCTCGTCTGGGAGCAGCGGAGGGCTCTTCCCCCACATCTGTGGCAGTCAAGCACTGCTGGTGATGAGGACTTGAGCTGGGCCGTCCGCCAGAACACTGACTCATGGCTTCTCTATTTTGCCTGGACTTCCTCACACCGTGGTGTCTGGGATCAGGGGAAAATGGCCCAAGAAAAACAGAGATGGAAGGTGTCTGTGCCTCAGCAGTCACCCAGCAAAGTCACTCACCAGGACCAGGTCCTAAAATCTCACCATGTACAGCGTGAGGGACTAGGATGTTCAAGCTGTTCAAGTTGTTGTGGGCAGTTCTGAAAGTGGCATCCTCCACAAACATCTCCTAAGGCCCAGAGGTTCCAGGACCTCAACTATGACCCACACTCTGGATCTCACAGCCTAGGAGAAGAGATGGAGAATGGAGTATGAAGGAGTCAGGAATATGAAGAAAATCTCAGAGGATATTTCCATAGAGCCGAGGAGAGGACAGTGGCTCTAGGCAGCTCACAGCCCTACTTATGCTCATTCTTGACACACCATATGGTATGCTGGGCATAACCCCATGTAACAACACACAGACAGGAGGGAACTCAGAGAAGTTGGGGGTGCAGACCAACGCTTTGGCAGTGATGGGCGACATTGGCAATCATTCCAGACGGTGGCCCAGAACCCAAGGAGGAGGCACCACCAGAGTAGCCCAGAGGTAGGACATTGTGCAGGAGTAAGACCTGCCTGAGGTCTTTTCAGAGGGAGGGGACCCAAGGAAACCCTCTTCAACCTACTTTTTTCTCGAGAAAATGACCCTGGAAAGATTATCCAGGAGTGAATGACACATGGTTCTTTCCCTTCACTCCCTCTGTCCCACCTCTGGGACCGGCTGTCCAGCAATTCTACAGTCACCAGCTCACTCAGGTGCAAGAGGAGGGACTGGAATCCACTTTAGTGGAAACAGCGGAGTCTCTAGAAGAGTGAATATTGTTATTGGCGGTTTTGTAAAGTATCGTCCCTGACAAAATTCTCCCAAAGCAGTGCAGCACAGTGGCTCCAGGAGGAAGCCTCCGAGCCCCGCCAGCGAGGAGCAGGTAGGACTGAAATACACTAGTGCATCTAGTGCTCAGAGGGAGGTAACCATGGGACCCTAGAACACAGTGGGTCCTCCCTGAGGCCCCTGATTGAGGGTTGCAGCCTTGGGAGATGGGGCAATGGAAATGCAACAAAATGCCATGAAAGGAGTCTGTTGTGGGGAGGGGCGTAAACAAAATACAGTTGTGATCTGAGCCACATGTTCTGATTTCATAGCTCTTCTAGTGTGTTTTGCATTCCTCTGCTCTGTGGAGACTCATCCTCTTCCAAGCTGATGCAGGTTACTGGCAAATTCCATTTGCAAGCCACATGACTCTCTTCAACCTTGTAGTGACAAGATTGAGATTCCCCCACTTCCTTAAAATACCCGAGGTTGGGGAAAGAAAAAAAAAAGGAGGCTAATTTTGCCTACAGTTCTGGAGACTCAAGAGCATGGCTTCGCTATTGGCGGAACTGATGAGAAACAACCACATGAAGGATATCACAAGGTGGGAACCCTATTTAAAAGGGATTCAGGGAGGTGTCAGGCTTACAATAATGTTCTTGAGGTGACTTAGCCAGTCCCATAGGGTCTGATCCACTCCCATGATATAGCCTTAGTCATTCATGAGGTTAGAACCCCAAAACACACTCCCCTCCAATTAAGTAAGTCCTGTGTCTTAAAGGTCTCGACATCTCAACATGGGCTACACAGGACACTGAACATCCCACACAGGAGCCTTCAGAGGGCAGACCACACCAAAAGACAGCTCTGACTGAAGGGCTCTCGGTTCTGTTACTTCAGAGGTTTGTGGCTCAGGAGTTCACACATGGCCAAGTAGAACCTCTACTTTGGAATTGACCAGGCTCTGCTCTGTCATCCTTCAGGTGGAGCTCGCCACCTGACTCTCTCTGATCTTGAAGTACAAGACTAATAACAGCAGGTCAGCTAGGAACTTGTGTATTGCTTGAGGCTGCTCTTCCACCAGCCAGACCCCACAGGCAGTTACCAACACAGCAATCTGGAACCTTCCAAGCCAGGTCTGTCTGGACTCTTCTTTTATAGGCTCCTCTGACTGGATCAGGCATGCCCTAGAATAATCCAAACAGTCTCCCTCTTGGTGATCTCAAAGTTGACTGCCATATGCCTACTCATGAGTGACTCCTGTGGTAGAGCCCAGTTCTACACTCGGGAAGAAGGCATGATGTAGAGATTGTGCTCTAGAATAGGAATCTTGAGACATATTAGAATTCTGTTCATCATATCTGGGCTTAGAGTCTGAATTTACACCTACTTTTTGTTGGAGAAATTTCTAAGGATGACACAGGGTTATCCCCCGGCCACTGGTGTCTTTGCAGTACATGTGGAAGGCAGATGAAAAAAATCTTGCACAAGCTAGGCTTTGTGGTGTACACCTTTAATCTCAGCACCCTGGAGGCAGAGCTAGGTAGATCTCTGTGAGTTTGAGGCCAGCCTGGTTTATATAGCGAGTTTCAGGCCAGCCAGAGCTATATAGTGAGGCTCCATCTCAAAAAACTAAAAAATAAATTTTAAAAAGAAAAAACTTCTCTCAGGAAGGAAAATGCTGAGTTGTCACATTTTAAGAATCCAGCCAAGTGTACAGGAAAAGCATCCACTGTAAAAGGAAGTCACAAGGCAACACACAGAGTTAGCATCACAACACCCGGCTGCCACAGGCCAGACCCAAGTCTCTTCACAGGAGACTTAGTTAGGGTTTCTATTACTTTGATGGAACACCAAGATCAAAAGATCCAGGAGGAGGAAAGGACTTATTTGGCTGACATTTCTGCATCATAGTCCATCATCTAAGGAAGACAGGACAGGAACTCAAGGAAGGAACAAAGAGGCAGGAACTGAAGCAGACGCTGTGGAGGAGTGATTGCTCCTCCGGGCTTGCTCCGTTTGTTTTCTTATATAACCCAGGACCACCTGCCCAGGGGTTGCAATGCCCATAGTGGGCTGGGCCTCTCCACATCAATCATCAGCCCAAAAAATGCAGCACACACCTGTTCACAGAACAATCTGATGGGTCATTTTCTCAGCTGAGGCTCCCTCTTCTCAGATGACCCTAGCTTGTATCAAGTTGACCAAAGACAAACCAACATAATACATATATGTATAGTCATCCTCTGTCATACCTGCAACCTGCACACACTGTTTTTTCTTTTTTCTTTCTTCTTTCTTTTCTTTTTTTGGTTTTTCGAGACATGGTTTCCCTGTGTAACTTTGCGCCTTTCCTGGAACTCACTTGGTAGCCCAGGCTGGCTTTGAACCCACCTGCCTCTGCCTCCCGAGTGCTGGGATTAAAGGCATGCTCCACCACCGCCCGGCCCTGTTTTTTCTTATACATACATATGTTTGAGAAAATGGAAAGAATTATAAATCAGGCACAATAAGATTCATAGTAATTAATGATGAAATACAATGTAACCATTAACTGTAACAGAGGTTATTTAAGAGTTTTGGATAGTTTCTGGGTTTTCCATTCAACAGTTTGGAATCACAGTCAGCAAAGAGTAAGTGAGAACAGAAAGTTTGTGCCCCAATGAATTAGTGTGTGCTGAGCTGTTGAATCCACAAATTACTTTAGAACAAAAAGAATGGCTGAAAACCACAATAAGCTAGCTGCATTTTGCAATTTTTGTTATGAAATTAAAGCATTAAAATATTTTGTAGTATCTTCTGCAGTGACAAAAAAAACCACTTACCTATTTTTATGATGGACTCTAGTACTCAATCATGATGCATTCAGTTTGTGGTTAATTTCCAAAACTGACCATTGCTTTGAGAATTTTAGGGAACTCCAGTTACTATTGCCTCATGGAAGGAAGTGTGCCATACTAAGTTCTAGAAAGGTTGTCTGGCTTGTCTTTGCTATAGGTTGAGCATGAATCTGTGAAGATCTTAATAGATTGGAATTGGTGACTTGCTGAATAACGGCAGCGAAAATAAATTTTATGAGAGTAATAGCAAGCTTATGAATTATGTATGACCTTATTAATCAGGCAGACAGTGGAATCGGCAGCACACCCAGGCACACACAGTAATTAAACTCGGCTATCTGCAATATTTTTTGCCAGATTTTAGTCACATTAAAAAAAAAAAAACTATAGCTTGACACATCTCACTTGTATGACTTTTGCATACTTACATACGAAGTCCAAAGGGCCTGGCTGCTACTGCTTTTGGAAGGTGTTGGGCAGCTGGGGTTGGGGGATTTTCTCGGGAATAGAAGCTTGCCTACTATGTGCTAGGTGCAATCGTAGTACCACAAATAGAAAAAGAAAAAAGTTGCCCCTAGCAAGCCACAAATCACGGGATTCTGTTGGACAGGCCCTCAATGGCACCACCAAGTGGCTGATTTGTGCAACGACAGGAGGATAGTGTCTCCCCACCCCCCACCCCCAACAAGGAAATTCTGACACTTTGGTCCCTGGGATAGTTTGAGAATTCAGAGTGAACTACTAAACAATGATACAATCTTTTCTATTTTTAGGACAGGCCAATCCCTGAGTGATGG
The DNA here is from genome assembly GCF_903995425.1 of Onychomys torridus. Taxonomy (NCBI): domain Eukaryota; kingdom Metazoa; phylum Chordata; class Mammalia; order Rodentia; family Cricetidae; genus Onychomys; species Onychomys torridus. The sequence goes on along the minus strand of NC_050443.1, from coordinate 44,504,112 downwards.
GCTTTAGTGTATAGTTTATGGCCTTGGGTTTGTGGAGCTGTGTGTACTGGCTAAAATCATACAAAGAAAAGCTGTGTGTGTGTGTGTGTGTGTGTGTGTGTGTGTGTGTGTCTGTGTGTGTGTGTGTGTGTGTGTCTGTGTGTCTGTGTGTGTCTGTGAAGTTAAGGGAGAACTGGAAATGAGCGCCCTATAACTCTGGAAGAGGGGTCAACAAGGGTGCTGGGCAAAGCGTTCCTGACAGAGGGCTTCTCACCTTCCCAAGCTGTCACCAGCGGGTGGGCCATCCTTGTCCATGCTGTCACCAGCAATCAGGCCATCCTTGTTACCACATCACCAGCAGGTGGGGACTTCAGCCACTTTCTGTCAATCATTAGCAAACCAGTGCTGGGAATTTCTTGCCTAGAAGAAGCCAGCATTTGTCCTGAGAAACATCTCCCCAGAGCCTGTTGGAAATGGAACTAAGAACCTGCTCTCCATGGAGGGAGAGAGCCCATGCACACAGGAGTGCCCCAGCCCAGACCCAGTCCTGCGATTCTGCCCCACTGGGCACGTCTGCCTCACCTCAGCTTCTAGTTGTTGGAGTGGCCTGCACCTTCAGACTTCAGGACTTACCCTAGGCCTTACCACTAGGAGCAGAAGGTTCGAGACTAGCTGGAGACCTGCTCTGAGGCCTGGATGCCCTTCCTGCCATCCTCTCTGCTGTGTCCCAAAAGCACTCAGCTCAGGCTTGGCTGCTCCGGCTGCCTGCAGCTTCTCCAGAGCCTGGGGCTGCTTGTCTCTAGGAGGTGAGAAGGTGAGGAGAAGCTATCTGCCTGCTGTGGGACTCAAGGTGGTTGGAGGGACTGTCTCTCCTGTCACAGCGACTCCCCCACCCCTGCCTGGACCCTGACTTCCTCTCACCCCTCCCCTATTCTTTGCGGTCCTCCCTCACCTACACAGGTTTGGAGTTTGATGCTCTCTGAACTATTTATTCCCTCTGAGCTCCTGGGATCCTCCAGCAGCCAGGCCCTGACTTGTTCTAACTGCCAGTCTGGGGGTAGACGAGTTGTCAGGCCAAGACCGGCCAGCAGTAAACTTTCCAAGCAACTGGCTAAGACCTGAGTAGACCAGAAGTTACAGTGACTGAGGCTGAGTGTGACCTCACAGATGCTCCTTGATGATGCAAGACTGAACATTCTAGAAGGGTGGCTGGGAGACACACTTCTCTCCCTCACTGCCTCCCAAAGCCACCGACTGGCATGTGGCTCAGATAACGACATTCTGAAATTTGGGTATTAGTCTCGTCTGGAAGCAGGAATGTTTTCCACCTACTGATCTGTCCAAGTCATGCTAAGTTTACAGTCATGTTTGGCGTGGCAAAGGCCACTCTGTGCCTGACAGATGTGAAACTAGCTGGGACTTACTCAGCTATTCAAACTGGTGTTAACACTGCTTCCCGAGGACAGTCGCCACTTGTACCCCAGATTGAGACTGTGCACTGGGTCCCATGTCTGCACATAAGAAGATGAGCCCTACCTTCCTCCAAAATACACGCTGAGAGATGAGCCCAACTTTGCCAGTCAGTCTGCTCACTATAGCCTAGGATCATTTGGAAAGTGACCCTTGAGGAATAGCCTAGATCAGGTTAGCCTGTAGGCATGTCTGGTGGGGGGAGGGTGGAAGGGGTGACTTCCTTGTTAATTGAAGCACCTAGTCCACTCTGGGTAGCACCATTCCCTGAGCAGGTAGCCCTGAAGTGTATAAGTGAGAAAAGCTAGCCGAGTCAAGCAACCTGGCAAGCAGCAGAGATGTGTTCATTTCTCTCTACTCTTGACTGACTAGCTGCTCTGAGTTCCTGCCTCAGCTTCCCCTTGATTTAGAGACTGTAACCTGAGATTGTGAGTCAAATAAACCCTTCTCTCCCTAGGTCGCTTTGGGTTGAGATATTTTATCACAAGGACAGAAATGAAACTAGGTCACGCACCTGCCTCCAAATTACCTGCTAGGCTTGGGTAGGAGAAACAGCAGCCTGTCTCCTCTCTCCATTCACCAAAGGGCAGAGCGTCAATCACTGCAGTGGGATTCAGTGGATGTGGTGACAAGGAACTTCCCAAGGGTCTCTGCTAGAGGCCAGAAGAAACTTGCAAGCATGCAGGACACTCAGATCCAGAGAGCAGGAGACACAGAGGCCACTCCATGGTGCTATGAAAAACAGAGGCAGAGCCCATATGGGACATGGGCTCCCTGGCCTCATCATCTGTCTTTAGAGAACCAAGCTTGCCCAAGGTGATGTGGCCTTACCCTGGTAGTGTCTGGATGCTTGTTCATGGTCCTCTGTCATGGTCATGGTCATCCACTAAGAAGGCTAAATAAACAGTGTAGATCATAACTGACTAAGGAGCAGGGGAGGGCCTATTAACCCTCATGGGTCAGTGAATATGGAGATTCACTGCTGCAGCATCTCTTCCTTATCTACCCTCTGAGTGAAGAAATGGGGACACAGGAACCAGCAGCTGTGGCTGAAGATGTCTGTCTTACCATTCTAGGACAGATGGGGGTGGGGCATGTTATGGGGCAGGTGTGTGTGTGTGTGTGTGTGTGTGTGTGTAACATGTGTCCAAGGTTGAAGTTGTGAAGCCTGAGCAAGTGCTGTGTGCCTCCTGCCCAAGCCCGGGGCCAGAGGGGATAAGTAGAGAAGAGTCCTGGTTACAGTGGGTAGAGAGCATGTTGGCTCCTGAGTCTTCCCAGCCACCTTCCCAATAGGCCTGCAATTGCAAAAAGTGAGACTTGCCAGAATTTGTGTCCATGGGCTGAAACTTGTAGCATCACCACAAACGCCAGAGATGATGCAGAGAGTGCACAATTAAGTCACATCTGAGTACAGTTTTACTATCAGATGGGTCACACCCTGACAGTACCTAATGACTCCAGTTGAAGCAGCATGCAGAAATCCCATCAGAGCGCTGAAGTTTATAGAGACAGGGAAAGCTGATTGTTAGAAATAGGTGGTATCAAGCCAAGCGGTGGTGGCGCACACCTGTAATCCCAGCACTTGGGAGGCAGAGCCAGGCGGATCTCTGTGAGTTTGAGGACTGCCTGGGCTACAGAGCAAGATCCAGGACAGACACCAAAACTACACAGAGAAACCCTGTCTCAGGAAACAAAACAAAACAAAAATAGGTGATACCACTCTTAAGAGTGTGCAAGATGAAACTGAACAAGGAAAAAACTTGAAAACCCCCAAAACGTTATATAGTTCATACTGAGATGAAACCTACTAGAGGGTCCCCAGGTTGGGGTTTTAGACATGTGTGTGACACTGCTAACAACGAATTATGAAGCTGAGAGCTTTCTACGCCACTAAAACCTGTTTGATGCCATACCTTCCAGATGACCATGGCCTACAGGCAGTCACTTGTTTTCATATATAGTTTTACTGGAAGATACCACCCTCATCTGTTTGCATCTATCTACAGCAGCCTTCCCTCCAGTGACAGGTGAGTAGCAACAGAGACCAAGTTGTTGGTTGTATGAGCCTTTACAGACATGCTTGCTGACTCCTGTACCAAATAAACTTTTAATTATCCTTTAACTAGCTCTACAGTAAATTTGGCCTATGGGTTTGGGGATGGCTCAGTTGGTAACGTGCCTGTAGTACAAGCATGAGGACCTGAGTTTGGATCCCCAGCACCTATGTAAAAGCCTGATGAAGTGATACTTTCATGGTCCCAGCCCTGGGGAGGTAGACAATCAGGTCTTTGGAGCTTCCTGGCTAGCTAGCCTAGCCAACATGTGAGCTCCAAGTTCAGAGAGAGACCCTACTCAAGGCAGAAAGCAATTGAGGACGGCACCTGGCTTTCAGCCTCAGCCCCTGACCTTGAGGCTGGTGGGAGAAGGTTCGGAGTTGGGTTGATCATCAGTGGTCTTGAGTTAATCAACCATGCCTTTGTAGTAAAGTTTTCCATGAAAACACAGGACAGGGTTCACAGAGCGTCCTGAGAGCTGAGCATATGGAAGGTCCTGGATAGTGTGGGCTGGGAGAGGGTCTGTGCCCTTTCTTCACACCTCTCCATATGCCCTGCCTCATCACTATCTTCTGGATAGTGAGCTTGAGAAAGTGTTTCCCCAAGCTCCATGAATAATATTTCTTGCAGGCTACCAGAGCCTGAGGGGTTTGTGGAACCCCACAGAGATCAGCTGCACTGATGAAACAGCCTGGGGCTTTCAACAGGCATCTAAAGTGCTGTGCTGCAGAGTTTGATGTGTACTTGACACAAGCTAAAGCATCTGAGAGGAGGAAAGCCACAATTAAGAACATGCCTCCATGATATCTGACTGTAGTAAAGCTGGTGGGACATGTTTTTAAGTTAGTGATTGATGGGGGAGGGCCCAGCCCATGGTGGGTGGTCCCACCCCTAGGCTGATGGTCCTGGGTTCTATAAGAAAGCAGGCTGAGCAAGCCATGGAAAGCAAGCCAGTAAGCAGCACCATCCATGGCCTCTGCATCAGCTCCTGCCTGCAGGTTCCTGCCCTGTCTGAGTTCCTGTCTTGACATCCTCTAATGATGGACTATGATCTGGAGGTGTAAGCCCAATAAACCCTTCCCTCCCCGACTTGCTTGTCATGGTGTTTCATTGCAGTAGTAATAACCCTAACTAAGACAAGTGGGGAGATAGCTACAGATAGCCCTCAAGCTATGGAAAGTGAAACTTTATCTTGGTAGTAACATAATTAAACTAGGTTAAAGGACACCCAGTTAGAGTCTGCCACAGCAATGGCTGCTTGGAGTAGTGGCTGATGGAGAGAAAGCAGCAGGTGGCTAGTGTCAGAGGTGATCTGCGTTGTAGGAGTGTACCAGCAGAAGCTGAGTCCTAGCTCTGCCTTTCCACTACATCTCCATGGTGTTGGCGAGACTTACAGGATACATGCAAATGCAGTGGGCATTCAAAATCTGGGCTCCTGTGACTTCCGTCAGCTTACGTTAGTTACTTTACTCATCATTATGACAAAATACCAGACATAAACAGCTTCAGGGAAGACAGTTTTCCTGGGATCACTTTTCAGAGATCTCTGGCCCGGTTTGCCTAGCCTCATGCATGAGAACAGAGCATCATGGTGGTGGGAACATGTGGAGGAAGAGGCTGCCTATTCACCTCATGGAGTACAAGAAACAAGAAAGGGAAGGGGCAAGAGACATGGCGTAACCTTCAAAGGCACGCTCTCTGTCGACATAGTTCCTCCAGTAGGCTCCACATCCTAAAGTTTCCAGAGCTTCCCAAAACAGTGTCACCAGCTTGGACCAGTGGTTGGTTGTAGTTGCAGACCTACTCCCCAGCTGCCACCAAGCCCCCACAGTCCCACAACCCACGTATAAAATAATCACTCAGACACTTATATTACTTATAAACTGTATGGCCATGGCAGGCTTCTTGTTATCTACTTCTTCTATCTTAAATTAACCCATTTTTATTAATCTATACTTTGCCACGTGGCTCATGGCTTACCAGTACCTTACATCTTTCTTGTCATTGCAGCGGCTGGCGGTGTCTCTCTGGCCCAGCCTTCACTTCCCAGAATTCTCCCCCTCCTTGTCCCGTCTACCCTATCCTTCCTGCCTGGCTACTGGCCAATCAGCACTTTATTTACTTTAACCAATCAGAGCAACACATTTGACATACAGCCCATCCCACAGCAGTTGGTGTTCAGTGCGTGAACCTGAAACCACAGCACTAATCTTTTAAAAAATGATTTTGTGTGACAATTAGAGAACTCTAAGTACTGAGGGGATATCAGTTGCAAAGATTTAGAGTTAATCTTGGAGGCTGTGATAACGGACCTGAGTTATGTGAAAAGTGGGAAGAGTCAGTATCTTTTAGAAATCTGGTCTTGCCATACAACTGGCTACAATAATGGCCTCCAAGGCTCCCTGTTCCAAGGTTATTTGCATATTCTCTCCTACATGAAACCTGGCTTAGGCTGCATGACTTGTTTTGGCTAATGAGACATTAGCCAACATGATGCAAGCAGGGGCTTGTAAAAAGTCCTTGCATACTGGGGCTTGCCTTCTCTTGCCGCGGGCAACTCTTGGAACGCCGCCACTGCTGGAGCAAGCCCAAGCTAGCCTGCTGCTGAGGCTATGTGGAGAACTGAGCCACCCTGCCTGATGGCCAGCCTAGTGAGGGGAACTATCAAAGGCTCTGCAACCCATGTCTAAGAGCTTGAACAAAGGCGGCAGAGGAGCCATCCATTGGATAGCTCGAGTCATTGGACTCCGCTGTCATGATCCAACAGTTCTACAGTCCCGATGGGTGGATGAACTTACAGATGTCCAGGGATTTCTTCTGAAGGAGGGTAAATCCAGACGTCAGTGAAAGGAGGCTTGTTCTGTGCTTACAGTAAAGCTGGTGAGGGTTTCATCTGGTTCCACCTTTGGTAATATTTGAAATTGAAATTTCCGGAAAAAACGAGAAAGAAGGAAGAATTAAAAGAGGAGAGAGTTCGGAGACAGTTCAGTGAGCAAGGTGCTTACTGCGCAAAGGTGAGGCTCTGAGTTCAAATCCCCAGACCAAGGTAAATCTGGGTGTGGGGACACACACACACACACACACACACACACACACACACACACACATCTGTAACTCCAGCACTCCTACAGAGAAAGGGGAGGAGCACACAGAATTCCCAGAAGCTCATAAGCCAGCAGGTCTGGCGTTATGTACAAGTGGGAGACAAGTGCTAACACTCAGGGTTATACTCTGACCTCCACACGAATGGTATACATGTGCAGGCTTTCACACACACATACAGAAAAAAAAAAAAAAAAGAAGAAGAAAGAAAGAAATATTGGAGGGGAGGAAAGGAAAATGAGCCTTCAATCTATTAACAGATAAAATCAAGACACAAAGAAGCCAAGAAAAATTGTACAGTACCACAGCCAAGTCCAGCCAGAGCTCATTGCTGCCTCTCTTTCCAGCAATTACACAGAAGAGGTACACATAGGGATAACCACTTATTGCCTGAGAAAAACGTGTAACCACTCAAAGACAACAGGATATGGTGAGACTGTTGATGACAAAGGGCTTTTTTCCCCTATTCTTTGAGGAAAAACATGTTCTGCCATGTGTGTGCATTGTATTTCATAAAAGATCATCAAAGGTGCTCCCTTCCACACCCTGCTCCGCTGCTGTTTGGCACCAACAGCTTGCTCTGTTTTCAGATGTGTGGAATAACTATGACAGAGATAGGCAGGGCTACAGTACCATGTGCCAGGATAGCAATACTAAAAATTCATCTGCAAGTCCAAATATATTGAAGTTGTCTCTTTCCCACACATTCAAAATGAGCAAGGCTTTCATTATTCATCAAATGGGGAAATTAAGCAGTGCAATTATCTGTCTATTGCCCCAGGATAGCTTGGGCACCATTTAATCAGACGTTGCTATGAGAGGCTGCAGACTGCTTCTGACCATAAACAGACATTAAAGAGAGTTACTTCATAAAAAAAAATAAAATAAAAATTAAAAAAAGATACTTCCTGGTCTTTATACCCAGGGTTGGTTTCCCTGAGAACTTCTGAACCTTAGAACTCGGCTGGAGTTTAGGGAGAGGAAGGAAGATTCTAGAAGGTGATAACTAGACTAAAAAGCCAAATCCAACAAGGTTAAACCAAATTGCTGTCTTTCTCGTAACTGAATTGGCAGGGCCCCTGCCTTGCTTTTCTTGGGAGTGGTGTTCAAGAGGCCCACAGGGCTCTGTATTTATGTTTGATGACTGGTCTGAAATCCTAGAGCCTTGGAGCCAGCTGGCAGAGCCTGGTGTGGCCCATGTGTGGCCAGGGGCAGAATCCACAGTGCTGGCCAGTGCTCAACCCAGTTCTACAGGTCACTGTAATAGGCAAAGGAATCCTGGGTGGGTGGAGCTGGGCCCCAGTTCTCCCTCCTCCAAGGCCTACAGGCCCTGAACCTGAACCTTAGAAGGTTCTGATTATCTGTGGGTCACACTCAAAAGTCATATGACTTTGTCCTGACTATTTACCATTTTCTTAGCAAAAGAAAAGTTTGGGTATAAAGGGATCACTGGGTGGAGATAATGGGAAAGTTGAGAGTTCAAGGCTCAGGGTGGGGTTAAGCTTTCTTTGCCTCTGCAACACCTCGGCTTAGCTGACCTGGGTGCCCCCAGGAACGGCAGGTGGGGACCCTTCCTCCCTCCCACACCAGGGAGAGGCATGAAGAGAGACAGGATATCTCCCTCCTCAGCAGTCCTGTCCGACTGCAGCCTGCTGCCCAAGAGAGCTCAGCCTGTTACTTTCCCAGAGCCTCTTCAGCCCCCGGCCGCCCCGCCGTGACAACCCATTTCCTCTCTCTCCTCTTCTTCCTGTCCCACTTCCCTGTCCTGCCCCTTGGGGGCATTCCACCGGCCCGGTGCTGCTTGCACACGCAGGAGGAAAGCTCAAAAGCTAATGGCAGTCCTGGGGACAACTAATGTTTACCAAGCAGTGGGGACAACCTAGATGCAGGTAAAAGAGGGTGGGGTGGGCGGGGGCTGGAGTTGCCAGTGCAGCCGTGCTAATGGTGGCTCCAGCTGAATACACAAACGGGTCTGTGTACCATGGTGCGGTAAACACAGACTTCACTTGGCCAGGAAATACCTGGCAGTCCTGCAGGGAGACTGGGCCAACCCCAAGCCCCCCTAGGTCCCCATGGTCAGCCAAAGCCTTGGCTGAGGCCAGCCTCCGATAACTAGCAAGGAGGACCATGGCAGGCATAGTCACCAAAGGCTGCAGACTGCTGGAGGGAACAGGGAAACAGGGAAATATTCAGAGACTTACTTATTCTCCTTCTACGGAGACCCCCAAGCAGGAGAGTTCAGAGCGCCTGGGACATTGTCCGCCATCACGGGTGCACCAACTAGTTTAGTAATGCAAGGACTAGCCCAGACCCCCAGACCCCCAGGTCTCTGGACTACCAAAAGGCTCAGCACCCGTACTGCTTTGGTGGCCAGTTCTTGCTCCAAGCTGTCCTACAGAGGCAGACGTCTCAGTACTGCTAGGGCAAAATGTAGTCACAGGTGCAAGATGGCCTTTGGAGGGGCCACTGCCAGGGCCTCTGGAGTCAGAGCCATCTAGACATCATCAGTCCCTGGAGATGGGGGATGGGACTCCCTGCAACCTACCCCACCCCACCCCAGGAAGCCGGCGCAGGGTGCGGAGGCGTGTGGCTGACACCAGGGGGCAGGGCGGATGAGGGCACCCGGAATGAGAGTTGCCCAGAGGAAGCCAGGAGAACCGGCGAACTGAGGGATCATGGGGGCGTCACTCGGGCATCCTGCACACCGGTCCTTTGCTCTAAGTTCCCAGAGCAGTGCAGCCAGACATGCGACGTCTCCGAAGCCAACCTGCCGGGGCCCCAGCCACCCGTGTGCCTCGCCCCGCCCCGCTGCTCAAGCCCCCCTTCCCGCTGTAGGCGGCCCCGCCCACCCGTGCCTGCGTGTCACGCGCGGATGCCACCTACTGTCGCACGGGAGGCATCAGCGAACAGGAGCCCTGTCGCCGCCGAGCCACAGTCCTGTCGCGGCCGGCGCTGACCCACTTTCCCTCCTGCCTCCCCAGCCAGAGCCCAGAATAAACGCAGCCACACAGCAGGGTGGGTGCCAACCGCCCTCCCTGCCCCCACGCCCCCCCTCGCGTGAGAGGCTGGAGGAGTGAAAGGAGGCTGAGGGAAGAGGGAGGGGGGAGGGAAGCCAGAAGGAGGAAGAAGAGGGGAGGGAGGGGGAGGGAGGTCTCGCCTGTGCAAGCTGACAGCTACTGAGGAAACCTTGAAACCTGAAGGGCATGACAGCCCCAGGCTAAGGATTCCAGAACCCCAACCCTCAAGCTCATACCCTAAGAAGCTCCAGATTCTTTCTGCACACTCCATCTTCTGGGTCAGTCTTCCCCAGGCTTGGACATTTATAGACAAGACCACTTATTCATTGACTGTGAACTCGGGGAGCTATGGGCCCATGTGCAAGAGAAGATGACATCAGCCTGGCACTGGGAAGCACTCACTGGTCCTCAGGCCTCCTTTTGTGTCCTCAGAGGATGCTGGAAGGCACTTAGTGGGGAATAGCTGCCTGATGTGACAACTGAGAAAGTCCTCTGTCTGGTTTGGGGGCTCTATGAGTGTTAATGTTTGTCCAAGGAAGTGAGTTTACACGTCTACTCTCCTTAAAAAGACCTCCACCAAGGGCAGGGATGTATGTTAGTACAGTCTCCACAGAAACTGAAGCAGAATCTAGAGCTGAGGGCAATAAGGTATTCATCAAAGGCCAAGCCATGGTCTGAGTCTCGGCACCCCTGGCTTTAGCCTCGTAGACTTCATAAAGGTTCATTCCTGTCCTCCGAATTTTTCATAGGGGGAGCTTGAGGCACGGAGAGAGTGAATTGCCTGCCTGACTCACACAGGTAAGACAGACTGGATTGGAATATGTCTCCAGAGTCCGTAAGACAAAGTCTAGGCCTGTCTGTGCAAATGTGATACGAATTGTTTCACACTGAGAGTGTTGCATTCCACCACCTTCCTAAGACATCTCAGGATGAAGCAGCAGCCTAGCACATCTGAAGAGTTTATAGGTTTTCAGAACAGTGGGGGTCCTGTAGCCAGCCTGCTCCATACTTGACCTTCCCCACAAAACCCTCAGGTCATAGGTGGGGAAGAGCCAAGGGCAGAGACCCACACAGACCTTGGAAAAGGGCTAGGTGAACTTTGGGCTGAAACACACCCACACCCAATGGGAAGCAGAATAAAGTGTGGCCTGAGTGTGGCTTTGTCCAGATGTGGTATCCTGCCTGGTGGTGACAGGGACCTAGAGTCAGTGTGTAGCTCCACACTGTCTAGGACCTTATGGGTGGGCTGAAGATTCCAGATTTGTTTATTATGCTCATCCTCAAAGATCTCATCTTGGTTTGTGGTTTTGATCATCAAACATTTCACAGAGTGTTACAAACGAGGGGACCAGTGAGATGGCTCAGTAGGTCACGCACTTGCTGAGCAAGCCTTATGAGCTGAGTTCAATCCCTGGAACCCACAGTAGGGATAATGAGAGAACCAACTCAACAATGTTGACCTCTAAACCTTCATGTGTACACCATGACACTGGCACCACACACACACACACATCACACACAACAATCAGCAAAATGCATAAAAACGATTGAGGAGGAGGATTCTTAATCTTCTAAAGAGGATGCTTCTTGGTTTATAATAAAGTTATACTTCAGTAAACCCACTGCCAATTGAAAACAGTTTAAAAAGAAAGTGACTTGGGCTCACCTAACCAGTGTGGTTTTTTATTGTCAATTTAAGGGGTCTAAAATCACCTAGAGACAAATCTCTGGGCAAAGCCCTGAGGGAGTTTCCAGATTATGTTCCCTGCAGAGGGAAGACCCACCTTACCTGTGGACAGTCCACTGCATGAGGTGGGGTCCTGGATTGAATAAAAATGAGAAGGCAAGCCTGGTATCAGCATTCCTCTCTCTGCTGCCTGACTGAGTACCATGTGACCGGCCACCTTGTGTTTCTGTTACCGTGTCTCACTGTCCATCTTAGACTCTCCCTTGAACTGTGAGGTGAAATAAACCCTTCCTTATGCCTCTTTGGTCCAACATTTCATTACAACAACAAGGACCGTAACTAATACAGCGGTGACTCTCACAGCATCCAGAACGCTACAGAGATTCAGCTCTTTCTCCTTCTGCCGACTGGAGCTGTGGAGCTGTGGAGCTGTGGAGCTGTGGTTCATTGGCACACCAGCATCACTGAGAATCCTGCAGAATATCACCAGCCTGGGAAGAGATCAAAACTGAAATGCCAAAGGGTGGCTTTGAATGAACCATGGCACCATGATAAAGTTGGGCAACTGTAGGTCCAGGCACCATGAAATTGGGACTGTGTGTGTGTGTGTGTGTGTGTGTGTGTGTGTGTGTGTGTGTGTGTGTGTGATGTAGCTTATTGGCTCTGCTCCAGAGAACCTAAGAGACAAAACCCTGTTGGTTCTAATCTCTAGACTGCCAGGTTTCTTTGATATGAGAATAGGACCTCTCCATGACAGAACTGGAGGCTGGTTATTTTCCATGTGAGCAGCCACTTCTAACTGGGGCATCTGTGACCCTTCTGTATGTGAAGAATCCTTGCCTCCTTCACATGACCCTCCTGGATTTTTCTGTACAAGGGCGTTAACCTTTGACTATTCCGTGTGCTGTATTTTCTTGCTGGAGATCATGTGTCTCTGTTTTGTTTGGAGGTAGCTTCTGTCCTAGAATGAATATTAGTTACACTCTTTGAAAACTGTTTTTATGGTTGCTTGTTTACCTCATGCCTATATGAGAGGAACAGTGCCATCGCATCTGTGTAGGTCAGAGGACAGCTCGTGGGATTTGATTCTCTCCCTCCACCATGTAAGTTCCAGCTAGGCCTTGGCAGCAAGGGCCTTCACCCTCTGAACACTCCCACGAGCTCCGAGTTACAATCTTAATGCCTGTGACAGAAATCCAGCTCAGTGCAGTATAAAGCAGAGGGCTTTACCAAGAAACCCATGTAACTCGGATCATATTCAGATGTGTATATGTATTAGGAGGCAATACATCTTTCAGCTGACGTCCTTAAATGAAATTACATTTTTTCCTTGCCTAAGTCTCTGAAAGTTTTGATTATATCTTTAATTGTTTGATTGTTTCTGATTTTTGTTCCCATTGCACATTTCATCCCCTCCTTGGTATGCAAGGGCAGTACTGATTTCTGTTTGTTGTGTCTGATTACCACGGACTCTTAAAGCCCATTGGGCCTCTTGTGGATTAATTACACTAATATTGACGTCATCTTCTAGCTCTTGCATTAGCCTGTGTTCTCCTGGACTCTGTTTCTTCCCTGTGTTTTGTTCCTTCCTTGTGCATCTGGATTGTCTCATCCCATTTGTGAGTTCCTGATCAGTGGCTCCCAAAGTCCACCCGATGGGTTCCTGAGACTCAAGGACATCTGCAAAGTCAAGACGATTCAGTGTGAGCACCAAGACTTGTTCTCCTGGGTGTTAAGAGGAGTTTTCCAAAGCCTACACAATGTGTAATATCACAACAGCTTGCCGACAAATTCAGATATGGAAATCCAGCTGTCTGCTAAGCCAGACACTGGGAAGTTCTTCAAAACTATAAAACATTGTCACTCTTTTTATTAAAAACGGCTATTTTTCATTAATAATATTCTAATTAATGTCATTGTTACTACTATTTAAAAATAGATGGATATTGGGTTTTTTTTTTCTTCTTCATTTGTAAATGTTAAAAGGTTTAAATAAAGCACTCTGGAACCATGCATCATTTCTAAAAAAAATGGGCTCGTCAGTTTTCCCAGTTTTCTGTGTCAGTCAGTTTCCATAGCTATATCAAAGTCCTAAGATACCAACCTATAAAGAGAAAAGGCTGGGCTCAGGGAGATGGTCCCATTGGTAAAAATGCTTGTAAGACTTGAATTTGGATTCCCAGCATCCATGCATAGGTGCTCACGCGCACATACACTCATGCACACACAGGCAAACACAAGAGAAAAAGTGCATATAAAGCTAACTGTTTTTCTAGATGAAATTATGTCATGGATTTTTTTGTTTAGGTGGTACATATGTGCATAAAATATATTTAATACTGAAAGTGTACATTTTAATGTGAAGCTTCACAGTTTCCATTCCAAATGCCAACTCTAACTGTACAGAAGTTGATTGAGTTCTTTAGACTCTTGGTCTGGCTAATTTTGGTGTGTGATTATTTTTATTTATTTTCAAGGTTTTTTATATAAAGTTTTATGGGGTGTTTTGTTTTGAGAGAGGGCGAGAGAGAAAAGGTTGACATCAGCTCACGGCTTCAGAGGTTTCCGTCTCTAGCTAGACTCATCGCCTTGGGACTTTTGTCATAATTAGCTTTCTGTTGCTGCGACAAACACCAGGACCCAGAGCATCTTGGGAAGGAAAGAGTTTATTTCAGCCTATGTAGTCTGTCGGGAAGGGAAGCTAAAGGCAGGGGGAACTCAGGCGGGGCAGGGACCTGGAGACCAGAGTCGATGCAGAGGGCAGGGAAGAAGGATGCTGACTGGCTTGCTCTCTGTGGCTCGCTCAGCCTGCTTTCTTATAGCATCCAGGACTACCAGTCCGGGGATGGCACCACCCACAGTGATCTGGACCCTCCAACATCAATAATCCATCAAGAAAATGCCACACGCCCTTGCCCACAGGCAATCTGATCGGGGATCTTTTCTCATTTGAGGTTCTCCCTTCCCAGATGACTCCCTGGCTTATGTCAAGTTGTCATGACTACCCAGCACAGCTATGGTGAGAGACACATCATTTCAGGGAGCACAGAGCAGACCAGAAGCACTCACCTCACAGCCAGGGTACAAATAAGTGGAAAGGAAGTGTCTTAGTGAAGACATCCAATAACCTGGAGATATCGCACTATGCCCTACCATCTCCCATCGGTGCCACCCCAGGGACAACCTTTGCCAAACAGACCTTTGGAAGAAATTTAATGTTCAAACAGGGCAAAGGGTTCCCGAGTACAGTGGGCTTGGGAACCGCTAATTTTGACCGATCGCTTCTGCTATGTGTGGCAGTTCTGGAGAACCGGTGAGCCTCCTTTGTGGCCTGTGCTGTTTGAAAACCTCTGCACCCTTGGGTGCTTATGGATCAAGGAGGGGTGTGTGAGAGAAAGACTGGCCTCACAGAGCCTGACCTTCAGCACCTTGCCTCTCCTTCTGGCTGATAGTGACCTGATAATGACTTGGGTGGAGCCAGTGTCAGCTCTGGAGGTCTCTGTCAAGTGTGAACACTAACTCTACATTGAGAGCAAACAGGATGCCCTCTGGGCCACTGGAAGGTCCTATCTGTGTCCCATGACCCATGACCCATGACCCTCTCCTCTGGAATCCCCCCAGGTCCTATCTTCAGGAGCTTTAAGAGATGAGCACTGGGCTCTGTGCTCTGCCTAGATGGTGAGGTCAGATAATGGTAAACAATTATCCAACCTCACCTGCCTGGCTCCTTCATGAAATCCTCCATTGTCCCTTTAAGGGACAAGTCTCCTAAATCTCAAAGGGCCTGAGGAATTGATTTTTAATTTATTCATCTACCGTCTAGAAAGGGGAGGGAAGGGTTGGTTGGGAAGGAAATATACCTGAGTTTGAAGTCTGACATGTCTCAAAAGGGAAAGGTCAGATAGACGGCAAGATGGCTCAGTGGGTAGCGGCACTTGCCACTACGTCTGATGACCTGAGTTCAGTCCCCAGGATCCACATGATGGAGAGACAGAACCAACTCATGCAAGTTTTCCTCTGACCTCCACACATACGCCATAAGTGAGTTCATATCTCCCTCTGCCCCCATCACCACACACACACACACACACACACACACACACACACACACACAAATCAATCAATACTTAATTTTTAAAAATTGAAAAAAAAAAAGACCCCGATTGCTACCCTGTGTACGCTCATCTTAAGTTGGGTGACATCTGTGTGATGTCACAATAGTTACACCAGAGGACTTCAGCACTGAGTATAAACACACACACACATTGCGTGGTGCATCAGACGTTCCTCTCTTTGGGCTTAATTTCATTTTGGGAAGTTAAGGCTACGGAGTATAATTCTAGAAGGAAAGAATGCATTCCCACCCTGCATGCCCGCCCTGACGTTTCAGAAAGACTCACAGCTCATGCTTCTTGGGCACCAGGCCAAACATCTAGTAGGAAAGGGGGCTGGGGTGTAGGGACTGTTCTAGCCACTGTCCTCGTTGTTGTTATGATCAAATGCCTGGCAAAAGGCTGCTTACAAGAAGAGTTCATTTTGGCTCCAAGTTGGAGGGGACACAGCCATCAGGAAGTCATGACAGATGGAGTGTGAGGAACTGGTCGCATTGTTTTTGCAGACAGGAAGTAGGGCCGGGCTGTGAAACCTGAAGGCGTGTCCTCTACAGGTCCACAGCTGAGGACCAATTGTTCAAAGATGAACCTATGGGAGAAGCCGTCGCTCACACAGATGCTGCCGGGGTTCTTTCTGCTCAGGGAACGCTGCTCTCCCTGCCTTGACCTGATAATATCACAGTTGTTTTCACATGAAAAGCAGACCAGACTCAAAAGATGGTATCGAGACAGCAGAGGGGCCCTAGGGTGACTCTGGGGCAGACGGGGCAAGGAAGCACAGGTCGTCTCCTCACATTTTACTTAAAAGCAAACCCTTTCCTCTAGAAACAGCCACAGAGCTACTTTCCCTGGCACAAGTTTAAAGAACAAACCCACTTCTCTGGAAAGTGTGGCCACACCCTCCGGACACGGGACATGGGAAAGGCTTTCTTCTCCATTTCAAATGACCCTGTCTCTCCTTTTTTAGATGCAAATGTTTATTTGGTCTGACTTTGAAATACCTCGGTGCAGCTGAAATAATTTAAGACAGCCCTGCAAGAGACAACCACTTCCTGACTTTCTGAGATGAGAGCCCTGGCTGGGGCCACAGAGGGAATGCTCAGACACCTGAGGTGCAGCCTGGGCCCTGCCCCAGGGGCCTCCTTGGCCGCATGGACAGGATCGGGACTGGAGACCTGATTTGGCTGCACAGATGGGCAGGGCTTAGGGCTTAGGGAAGAGCTTGCGTTGGTAGAGGACCTTGCATCCGCCAGTCATGCCCACGTGGGACTCACCTTTCAGGGCTTAGCTGTGCACTTTACCCCACATCTTAGAGGCACAGGATGTGCTCAGATCTGTGACAGGAAATGACATCAAAAGTATTGGGGGAACTAAGTTCGTAAACCAGCAGTCCTTCCATATCCACAGGGGACAATATCCAGGACCCCAGATACCCGAACCCACAGAGACTCGAGTTCCTTCTGGAAAACAGCATCATAATTTCAGAAAACCTAGACACGGCCTACTATACACTTGAAAATCTCTAGATGACCCAATACCCACAGAGAAATGTTGGCCACAGAAACATCTGTGTTACCATGGAGGGCCGTTCAATACAGGTACAGTTCCCCCCTAGACCTGTGCATGGGGAACTGGAGGCTGGCTATACCTAGGAAACAGGAGATGGGTGTGAATGGGTGTCACTGGTGGGAAATGGTGAACACTGATTGAAGACTGGTGTGGGTCCTGAGGACCCTGTGAATGTCAGGGGCTGTCAGAGTGTTATCCCATTTCTAAGTGAGAAAATGAAGCATTCTGTCCACAGCTGGGAGAGGGCTGCTGTAGCTAAGCAGAATGCCTCCTTGCTGGCCCTGCCAGTGGATGGTCAGATAGGCAGTCACAACAGATGCCAGGGGTGAAGGGTAAGGGTGGAGGTGGGGAGGAGGGGGATAAAGGAGAGGAGGGTGAGAGCTCACCCTGCACAGAAAGGCAAGTTACTCAACACAGTGAGGAACAGCCAGCCCACCACTGGGGAAAACCACAAGAGAGTAGGTACCTCTTGTGAGCCAAAACAAATCCCAAAGAGATCCCGATGGCTCAAAGATTTAAATGGAGAAAGGCAGAAGCCATAAAATAATGAAATCAATTTTTTAACGTATAATGTTGGAGCTTGAAGCTTTTGATTATGTGATCCCAAAGCCCTAAATAGCACCATGGATTGATTCTATCAGGTAAAAGCCAGATATTATTACAGGACTGAAAGTGTCCTGATAAGGTTAAAAGACAAACTGTGAACAAGAAAGACAAGCAAACTTTCTAGGATGGAGTCACCGCGCAATGTCAGGAAGGTCAAGACACACGTGTGCCCGTGACAGACAATCGTGTCCTCTGCATAAAATTGTCTGTAGCTGATGTCATCACTGCAAATGGATAGGACAGAAATCCGACAGTGGAACTGGAAAATAGGCAGTAGCTAAAAACCCTTGCCTGAAAGGAAAATACCTCTGCACTTCTGAAAGTATGCTCACTCTAATTACAATAAGAAAAAAAAACTGCAAAATGAGACATCAGTGAGATCCTACCTTCCAGCCACCAAGTTGGTAGCGGCTGTGGAAGGGCAGGCAGCATCTGGCCCCTAACCTCAAGCACTGTGGGATGCTCTCAGATGCGGACTGGTGTGGGAGTGATAGATGCCCTGGAGTGGGATATACGGACCTCAGATCCTTCCTTTCTGTGTTGCTTCCTGGCTGCCGGGAGATGAGCAGCTTCTTCTATCGTCATGGTAGCAGGAGTGTGGGGGGAGGGGCTCCTCACATGTCAGCAGATGAGCAGAGAGCTCCAAACCAGAACCAGAAACAAATGCTTCAAGGCCCACTCCGGCATTCCATTCCTGCTATCTAGACCACATGTCCCAAAGGTCCACAACCTTCCAGAACAGCACACCAGGTAGAGACCTAGTGGCTGAACACACAAGCCTTGAGAGATGTTCTACGTACAAACCAAAGTGTGACAGAGCCATGAGAAGTCTGTGCCTGTTGTTTACAAGCCCTAGCTGACTGAGGCTTCAGAGGAAGGGGTGGGAGGCGCCAAGAGGAGAACACTCCCTTGCTTCTTCTCTTGTTCTGTTGCAATGGTTCAGTCCAAGCATGGAGTGTGCTTTCAGTTCTTTAAACAGTCAACTTTGGGCCTTTGAGAGGCCACAGGGACTGAGGGTCAGCCAACTCCTCCTCATCTTGGGTCTACACTGCCAGCTCTGGGAGGCCAATCCCAGCACAGCCAGTGCCCCACCAATCCGAGGACATCCTGAGCTGAGGTCTGTGGGACAGCCAGGCCATGCAGCAGGCATTGCTAACACTCTTGAGAAGAACTGCCATTCTTTCGTGTTCTCTTACAGTGAGCACCTACCCAGGCATTGCTGGTGTCCCCTGGTGATGGTAATCCCCAGGGCCAGTGGTCAGCAGAGCAGGTCTGTGCTGGGGGGCTAGTGATGCACCCAAGAGATGTCAGTCCAAACTGTTCAGAGGAAACTCTTGAATGTGGGTGGAGCTCATGTGTCATCCTTTATCTGTACGTCCCTTCATCCCTGACAAGGTCTCCATAATGTCAGGCCCTCTCAGCCCTTCAGCATCCCACACCTCTCTCCTCTCTCCCTTGAGAAACAAAGGAGCTGAAGTCTTCCACACTCCAAGAGAAAGAGGAGCTTGGGACTAACATATTTTCCCACCATCTGACTTAGAGCTAAATGTATATTTTTCTAAGTAAGCACTGGATGATGTCCTGATTAGCAAGCAAGATGCCCAAGCTTACTGGCTTCCCTGATACACAGCTGTGTGGCCACGATACCCTGCTGTGTAATCTACCAAGGACAGGGCCATGGGAAGTGGCTGTGTCTAGCATCCAATCATACTGTCTGGTGTTGGCCTGGTTTCCAGGCATCTGAGGCTCCAGCACAAAGCGTCATGCTCCGAGAGCCCTTGGCAGAAGCAGAAGGTAGCTGAACCTGGATCACAGCAACAGGCTTAGTCTCCATGGTGATACATGCCATGATCACCTGGGCTGCCTCCCTGGGAACCTGTAGCAGCAGAAATGAAGGTCAACCCTAGAAACTGCCCCCCACAACCGCTCTGCAGCAATGCACATCCATATCAGTACCACACCAGTATTCAGTCTTACTAAAGACAGACACTGTTTCAAAGGTAGATAGCAGTAACTGGGACAGCTGTTGGGCAGGCAGCAAGTGGCAGAGAGCCTATCAGCAGCCACGCAGCTCTCTGCTGCTCTCATGCCATCATTGTTGCTGTTTCAAATCTGAAGGCATCTCTCACTGTTGCTGTAAAGGTACAGTGAAGCAAAGCATGGGAAGGCCATGTTCTGTTCCCTAGCTCCATGATTGGCTAGTAGCTGGATCACACGTGATTGGCAGGGGCTCAGGGTGTGAGGATTTCTATGGCTATGCATACAGCCTTGGTCTGGCACAGCATCACCAGGCACTGCCCCTCTCCCTGGGCCTGTGTTGGCAAAGTAGAGCCTGAACTGGGGGCCAGAGCTTGTGAGAGGGCTGCCTAGAATTCACCAGTCCTCACAGCAGCCCCAGGACATGAGGACTATGGCTGATGGACAGAGGTGTGAGCGAGGTGGTAGAGGGTAGAGCAGACAGCAGGAAGAGACTGAGGGTCCATTCCCTCATCTGAATTAGAAGCCTGGGTGGTGTGGGCAGCTGGCCTTACAGAAGGCATGTGGCAGTGGAGAGGACCAGCAGGTCTGACCACACCTTGTGGAGAAAACCATGGACCCAGGTCTCTCCATTGCCCTCCACAGAGAAGCCTGTGGAGGACCTGAGGAAGACTGGGTCTGTGCCCAAGGACTTCAGGAACAACAGAAGATCGGTGTGAGTGGAGTCTGGGCAAAAAAAGCAGATTGAAACGTAAGGAGAAAGACTTCCCCCACACCAGGAAGAGGCCCCCAAACCTTTCCCTCACCGAACCCCCAGGAAATCAGCAGCCTTGGGTCCCCACGAACCCAAATGTAAGACTTGAGAACATTTACATATAAAGGTCACCCAAGAAATAGCTCTGTTTTGGGCGCCAATCTAGAGCCAAGTGTCCAGCGAGCCCTGGAGCTCTATGTCCTGGGACGTGCACAGGGTGTGGAGATGTCGGTCGGGGCAGGCAGCAGAGCTGCCAGGGAGGGGCAAAGCATTCAGCAAGCAGCAAAGGCTCACAGGAGTCAGAAGGGAGCCAAAGCCAGCTCAGAGAGACGCCACGATCCCACGCGCACTCCAGAGGCGAGAGGAAAGGGGAGGAAGGAGCCATCGAGGGAGGCAGAGCAAGGGGACACCTGTAGACAGAGGCAGGGGCATGAACATGCTCAGGAAAAAGACAGAGACTGTCAGTAAGAGACAAAGGGCAAGTGCAGGGTCAGTTGGCTGAAGTGCTACTAACTGGCGTTGGGAAAGCAAAGAAGAGAGAAGAGAGAGGGAGACAGACATTTGCAGAGAAATAATTCAGGAAGTTAGAGTGATGGGAAGAGAAAGAATCTAAGGCGCTCAGGGTGCATCAGGAGGAAATGGCACGTGCTGGCAGTGGGGGCTGGGGACAGCACAGATGGGGGGGGCGCTTGAGCAGCAGACTGGTGTTAGACTTCACAAGGACAGCAGCAGAGGCAGAGGCCAGGGCAAGGCCTTTGGAGAAACTGTTTTCAACTTAAACTTGTATGGCCAGACCGATTGCTTTCCAAGTGTAAAGTGGATAACGGTTTCTCTGATCCTACCCCCCAAGGCCGTTTTCAGGCAAGTGTATACCGCTCTGTAGCATGCGCGCTTGCCCCACGGTCCTCTCCTCCTTGCTCCTTCCCCCCCATAGTCCCTCAGCCACCCTGGACAGTTTCATTTCTTCCTCCCTGTCGTCTGTACATAGATGAGTTGGTGAACCTTTGAAGTCTAGAACCCACAAACACGAGAACGTGTGATATTTGTCTTTCTGAGACCGACAGTTTGCCTTAACATAATCAACCTTCTGCTACTTCTAGGTGACTTTACAATTTCTCTGGAGACCCTGAAGGAGTTGCCCCCCACCAAAACAAGTAATCCAGTGAAAAGGGGAGCTTGGGGTGCAGGCAGCAGGGCACATACCAAGAGGACAGAGAAGCCTCAAGAGAACAGGAAGTGAGAGGCCAAGAAGGAAGCCTCCAGGGACACTCCATAGGTCAGAGTCTGGATGACTGACAGGTGTTTGCCAGGGATGGATGCCGGGGGGAAGTTAGCCCTGGGACAGTCGGAGCTAAGTGAAGGCATTGCAGAGCGAGGTAGGAACTGTAAGAAGCATGTTCAGCACCCTGTACCGTGAGCACGGCATCGCGTCTTGGTCACATAACTCTGTGAACTTAACCGGAGATGATGACAGAGAAGGGGACAGGAGTCAGGACCGTGACTTCAAACAGCTGCAAGAAGAGAGGCAGCCCGTCATCTAAAGTGCAGGAAAAACAGCCAGACCTTCAGAAATAAGTATTTAAAAGTGTGTGTGCAAGTATGTATATGTGGTATGTATGTGCGGGATGCCACATCCAGGGCAGTTCCAGGAACAGGCCTGACAGAAAGACAGACACGTGGACGGAAAGCTGGGGTCTGGTGGGCTGAGGTCTCTGCTGAAGACACAGCAGTATCCCAGTTCAGCATGTTTATTATAGAGTTGAACAGAGAGGCGGGGTTATTGCACGCAGCTAACAAGGATGCAGGGTTTATAGTACACAGCTGGATCAAGGAAGCACGTCAGCTCATCTCAGTGGGTGCAGTCTCTGCAGAGAAGCAGTCTGCTGGCCATGAACATCCCGGGGCGCGGGGAGAAACTGTCCTGGACATCTTCCACACACTGTCAACATTCACACTCACAGCTCCAAGGCAGGCTGTGTGATTTCCCTCTCAGTCTCTCTCCGGGGTGAAGGCTTTACCATTCCTCTGTGAGTCTGAGGCTACGGGGCCCTTGAGATAGATGTGCCCATGTCAGCAACACACATTCACTCTGTCAGGGCTTCCTCCACTCTCTGCAGTGGGATATGTACATGTTGGAACAAGGGTATGTATGTATATGATGGCCCAAGATCAACATCAGATGTGATCCTCTATTGCTCTTCATTTTTTTATTTCTCTCTCTCTCTCTCTCTCTCTCTCTCTCTCTCTCTCTCTCTCTCTCTCTCTCTTTCTGTGTGTGTGTGTGTGTGTGTGTGTGTGTGTGTGTGTGTGTGTGGAGGCCAAAAGTCATTATCATGTATCTTCCACAATAACTCCCCACTTTCCTTTTTCCTTTTTCCTTTTTGGTACAGAAAGAGTATGTACGTTCCAATGTGTGGACACACGTATGTGCACACGTGTATGGCAAGGCCAGAAGTTCCCACTGGGGTTACAGGCAGGCCATCACACTCATCAGGCACTTGTGTGGGTGTTGGGGAGCTAAACTATAGTTCTCATATAGTAGGGCAAATGCTTTGCCCACTGAACCACCTCCTTCTTGGCCCAAGAAGGTAGGGGTTACTTTATTTTACAGTGCTGGGGACTGGATCTTAGGTAGGCATGCTGAGTCAGTGCTCTACAGTGAGCTAGATCCCTAGGGCCTCTCACTACATCCCCAGGAAGCATTAATTCAGCTAAACCAGCTTCTCAGTGAGCTCCATAGATCTGCCCGTCTCCACCTCCCCAGCACTGAGCTTCCAGACCTACACCTCTGTGCCCAGCTTTTACGCAACGCTAGGGGTCCAAACTCAGTTCCTCACGCTCGTGTGACAAGCTCTTGACCAACCAAACCATCTCCATGGCTCAGCATTTTCTTTTTTAAATGAAAGGGTTTCCCCTGGGGAATAGAACTGTGCAATGAGACACAAGCAAAGAACAGCTATGTCACGCTGTGAGTCTAAATGACGGGGGACGTGCACACTGCGTGGGGCACACTTTTCTAAAATACAAAAAGGAAAGGAAGCTTTCGCCGTGTGCTGCTGCAGGCAGTGTGGAAGAGAGCAGTGTGCAACAGGAGTAGGTAGCACCCAGCCGCTGGGGGATGCAGGAAACCCTAAGGAACTGGTACACAGCCCATGGAAGAGCCCTGCCGAGTGGGCTCCCTGGAGGCAGAGGCCCTTGCATTGACTGCTGGGAAAAACCCTTAAGAACACCAGACCCAAGCGCTGGGGTACCAGGAGAGAAATGGGCCTTCGTGGTTTGGAGGGCATGGCTTCTTGAGAGGACGTGGGGCTTGGGTGAGGGTCCTGCCTCTTTTAGAAAATAATCATAGCCATCATGGCAGATGTCACCGAGACCATGTTTCTATCTTTGGAAGGGGGCAGACCTCTGAGACGCCCTGGCTTCTGTGATTCCCTGTGGCTTTGGCTTCTCCTCGTCTTGGTGGATGCTGACCATTCTGAGACCTCTGTTAGTAAGGGCCAAAGGCTGGCCTGCGGGAAAAGGAGGAAATGATGCCTGAGGGACGAGAGGCAGAGGAATGGCAGATCATTAGGATGGTGACTGAGCGCCCAGCCCTGACTCGGGAGAATGGCAGAGACCAGACTGTCTGTTATCTGTCAGTGGTAAGGGACAACGGCAACTTTGACAAAGCAAACAGGCTCAGATCACCCAGCCTCTGGGGGTGAGGAGGACACACCTGGGAACAGCTTGGCTAGCAATTCTGACTGAATGGCCATCAGACTCTCCTGGGTGGCCATCAGGCCGATGGTGACAGGGACAGCGGTCTCTGGAAGCTGCTGTCCCTGAGGGCTTGTCTTCAAGCCCTACCCTTGGCTGTAACAGGGAGGCAGCGCCTTACCCACGGCTTCCAAACAGCTGCTGTTGACTTGGCTTCTCTCAGAGTGACCAGACAGGCAAAAAGCAGACACAGGATGCAGCGTAGCACCTTACAATCCCTCCTGGTTAGTTTTTTGTCAACTTGATACAAGCTGCAGCCATCTAGGAAGAAGAACCTCAATTGAGAAGAATGCATCCATCGGATTGGCCCGTAGGCAAACCTGTGGGGCATTTTCTTCATTAATGATGGATACGGGATGTTCCAGTCTACTGTGGGTGGTACCAACCCTGGGAAGGTGGTTCTGAGTTGTGTCAGAAAGCAGGCCAAGCAAGCCACAGAAAACAAGCCAAGTTTTTGCTTCAGTTCCTACCTCAGGGTTCCTGAATTGGCTTCCCCTGTAACCTAGATTGTAAGATGTAAGCTGAAATGGACCTTTTCATCCCCAAATAGTTTTTGGTCATGGGGTTCTATCACAGCAAGAGAAAGCAAACTAAACTTCTGGATGGTGTTGAGATCTTACGCACCCCCTGGAGATCAGTAAGGTAAATGCTTTGCCCCATTGGTGCAGTGGGAGGTTATGGAGTCTTTATGGAGTGTGGTCAAGGAAAGTCTTTGGGGTCACTGGGTTTGTGGGGACTGTTGGACCCTGGACCCCTGGCTTCTCGCTTCCTTTTACTTCCCCAGTGAGACAAAGAGTTTGCTCTAACACACACTCCTCAGTGACACACCATTACAGGGCCAAATCCACAAGCTGAGAAGCCTATGCTCTTGACAAGTCTGTCACCTTTGGAAACGGGTCAGCACATCCTCACCTTATGTGACTTGTCTCAGAAGGCAGGGCCTTGGAGGTCAACTTACAGCGGTAAGAGGACACTCTTGCCTGGGATTGTGTCTACAGCCCCGTTCCAACCCGAAGAGTGGAATGGCTGGCTCCTGTCTTCTGCTTCACCAGGCCCGTCTTCTCCCGCATCTCAACGCATGCTTGTCTCTCGCATTGTGCAATGGGCATGCGTCACTAATGAGTTCTTCTTGTTGGATGAGGAAATTAACTCCCGGAGACAGACCCACCACCGGCCCTGTTACAGGGAGCCTGTGAGTCAGAAAACAGGAAAGAGCTGGTGACTAAAGGCATATGCCCCCATCTTAAGTACCAGAACAAATGTGACTAGGAAAGTCACAGCCCCTTCCCTATGAAGTGAGAAGAGCAGGAGAGGGGACAGTCTTCAGCTCAGTGTCTCACACACAAACACGTAATCACAAGTCAAAGCCCTGTTGGGAAAGAAAGGGCAGAGGGGGAGAGCTCAGAGAACCTGGCTTGGCCGCAGGCCCAGGAAGCGTCTTTGAAGAGGAGGGTGGCTGGCAGCTTCTCAATGGGTCAGAAGACAGGCGACAACCTCTGACCTCTCTCCCGGCTGATATTAGCTTGAGAGACCCATGAATCACTTACTTTTTGTCACAAACACGGTTAATGCTTGAGAATAAAGAGAGTAAAGATGGAGCCCCAGCTTAAACCACGAAGGCACCCTCCCACCATGCACACTGCACCCTGCAAGGTGTCTTCTTACAGCACTGTGGAGCCGCCCAGAAACAAGAGTCTAATTATAGCCCAGCCATCTGCGGAGCTAAAACAAGGGACTCATCAACACTATCTTTCAGGTTTTTCACCAAGTCAGAACAATCTGCTAAAAATATCCTGTACTGTATCCGCAACGCCCCCAAACAATGTGTTTTCCCAGCACCGCAGCCTGCCAGATCCCCAAAGCTCTGGAAGCCCAGGGGGAGCAAGAAGCCCAGCTGGCAGCCACCGTGGCCCTTCCTTGCCTGGTTTTCATCCTGAGTGTCATCACTGGGCAGTAGAGGACAGAGCAGAGGGAAAGTTAGGACCAGATCCCAGCCTGCCACAGACTTCCAGGCAGATGCCTGCTGGGTGAGTTTCCTAGGAGCCTCTCAGGGGTCCTGGGCCAGTGGCCAGGTCCTCGGATCCAGGAATCCTGCTGGGTCTGCTGGTGCTGTCATATCCTCCCAACCCCCTGCATAAGGGGCCCCAGACAAGAGTGTGCTGCCTGCATAGAGCCTCAGTGTGAATTAGAAAAACAGATAACCTTAACTTCAGAAGCCACTTACATCCTGGACTTGGAGCAATGCATAACTGACTGTTCACGGCCTCCTGTGGAAAATGTGCATTAGAAAAGACAGGAATACCTACCTGGACGTCTGAACCACCTTTGGTCTTAAGGGACAATCAAGGCTCCAGGGCCACCCAGGTGACAATCACATGAAGGCTGGCACCCTCTGGGTGCAGCTGAAGCAGGAGAGGGTGACTGAGAAGCCATGCTGGACATCAGCCAAGGACACCAGACCAGGTATTCAATTTGTGGTGCTAAATACAGGGGGCGTGGTGTGCAGCTGGAAGTAACCACCACCATACAGCTGCAGGGAAAAGACCTTCTGAGAAGAGGGAGAGACAGAGACCGCAGAGTTTATGACCATCTGCTCTTCCTGAAGGGAAGAGAGAATTGAAAGGCAGGCCTGGAGTGGAAGGATTGAAGACCAGAGAGGTGCTGAGAGGGTGAGCCAAAAGAATCGGATTGAAACTTGGTGCTGATGGTGTGCAGTGTGGCTGAGAGGGCCACAGTTTTGATAGAGTTCTCAGGAAAACGTCTCAGAGTGGGTCCAGAGCTCCAAAGGCTGAAGGTCCTCTCTCACCCTGGGGGAAGGCAGTTCATGGATTATATGCTAAGAATTGGTGCACATGTTGATACTTAAGTATAAATACAACCCTACATTTTATCTATATTAAGGGCTGGAGAGATGGCTCAGAGGTTAAGAGCACTTGCTGCTTTTGCAGAGGACACAGGTTCAATTCCCAGTACCTACGTGGTAGTTCACAACCATCCATACCTCCACTTCCAGACCCAGCATCCTCTTCTGACTTCCTTGGGCACTAAGCACACATGTGGTGCACATAGGTGTGCAAACAAAACACTCATATACATAAAATAAAATGAAGAAATATTTTAAAAAAAGAATTCCAGGGTATTTGCTGAAAGATGGAAGGAAGTTCTGAAGAAGAATGTGTGTGTGTGTGTGTGTGTGTGTGTGTGTGTGTGTGTGTATATATATATATACACATCCTTAATAAAGAGAGTCAAAGAATAAATTTCAAAGCCACATTTTAGCCCAACTATATCAATAATTAAATTTATATAATTAGTTAATTATACATATACAATATTCCAACTAAAAGACAAAGATTAAACTGGACTTTTTAAAGTATGGCTGGATAATTTTTTGAAAGGCTTCCAAAACACAAGATTAGAGAAAAGTTGGAAATAAAAAGTTAAGGAAAGGGCCCTGTACCTCACCTGGGCAGCACAGCTGAGCTGACATTATTGACAGGGGTGTAAGTGATCTGGCCCCACCCCTCATCTGCTATATGGTGGTGTAGGGGGAGGGATGCCCCCCCCACACACAATTCTGCTCCTCTCCTGACAGGTGGGAGAGCAGGCCCTGAGGTCATAAGAGCAGGAAAGTTGTCCCTGACCTTCACCTGCTGCAGCGCTTGGGGAGAGTGCCTTGCCTGGGCAGCACAGTAGAGCTGGCCCTGATGGTCCAGGTGTGGGAGAGCAGCCCCTGAGGGTGTGAAAGCAGGAGAACCAGCCCCACCCCTTATTCATTGCTGCAAGGGGTGAACTAGCCAGGGCAATGCTGAAGAGCTCACCCTGGTGGTGAGGACAGGGGAGAGCTGGTCAGCTGACCAACCCTGCAACTACCCAGGCCCAGAACCAGGGTTATGAGTATCCCAACATCCACCCCATCTGTGATCTGAGTACAAGAAGGAATAGGTCCTGGAGACCAAAAGCTGCAGGATCTCCAGGACACAGTGTAGCAACAACCGGAGCCCCAGTGAGGACCTGGCAATGATAGTGTAGCAGAAACCACAGGCCTCGAACCAGACCCATGACTCTTCACAATGAACACTTGCAAGTAATGACATATGGACAAAAGGGTTCACTGCGTGACTCACTGTGTCACACTACAGCTTTCATGACAAGATTTTTTTTCCTTTTCTTTTTTCTCTTAAAATTTATTTTATTTGGGGGGAGGGTGCAAGGGCAGAAGGTAGATACGAAGGGACAGGGAAATGGATGGGATGGGAAATGCATGATGTGAAAGACACAAAGAATAACTTTTAAAAAAAAAAGTTAAGGAAAGATGCTCAGAGCTAAGGAGATGGCTCAGTGGGTAAAATGCCTGCTGTACAGCATGAGGACCTGAGTTCGAATCTCCAGTATCCATGTAAAAGCCAGGCATGGCAGTGTGTACCTTCAGTCTCTGTGCTAGGGGACAAAAATGGACCAATCTTAGAGGCTCACTGGCCAGCCAGTTTAACCAAAAATCAAACCTGAGATTTAGTAAGAGACAAAGCCTCAGAAATTAAGGTAGAGAAATGATAGGAGGCTTTCCAGCTTCAACCTTGGACTTTCATTCATGCCTGCCAGCAAGGGTGAGCATGCCCATACATGTACATATACTATGCACTCATGCACGCACATTCACATGCACACGCGTGCACGCACCAACATATCTAGTAAAAACATAAGTATATAAATAGGAAGACAAAAGATACACGGGCCCATTTTCCTTGACTATAATGGTGTAACTGAGGCTGGTTAATGTATGAAGAGAAGAGGTTCATTTAGCGCTCAGCATTCTGGAAATTTTAGGGTCTGTGCTGGCATCATCCCAGCTCTGGGGAAGGCCTTGTAGAGGAAGGTGTCAGAGTTCCAGAGCAGAGGCCAAGGGAATAGTTCCAGGGTAAGGTAGGCATCCAGGGAGTGGATTTTCCAAGAGTAGTCCCTGGACATACAGTGGATGACTGTGTGCTTTAGGTTGCTCTGTTAATGATGAGGTCTTCCATGGTCACTGGGTGGTAAGCACTGTGTGGGACTGAGGTACAGTGCCCTCCATCTTTGTGTGGTCTGACACCAAGCTGGCCTATGAAGCGCTCTTGGGCCTTGGCCTCCACTGACCACAGATCCTGGGAAGTGTGAGGAGTGAGACATGAGACACATGGTGAAGACGGAGGTGTAGCATGGATCGGTGATAGGATGTAGCCAGCTGCGGTTCTTAGCTCCAGACTTAGCAGACCTTGCAGAACTACTCTGTGTCCTGGACACACTGGGTACCAGCAGGACTGGTACCTCCTGAGACTGCTGAGCGTGGCCATCGATTCCTGAGCATGCAACATCACACCTCTGTGGGCTTCTTTTCTGGCAACAATGCAATTCCATAGCTTGGGAAAGTTCGGTTAGCTCAGGATTCTGGTGAAGACGGTGGTCTGGCCTGACAGCTGAAGCATGGCAATGGCTCTGGGGCCCTTGTGGAAGGAAGAGAGTTGCTCAGGGGATGAGTTGGTTCCTAATGACTCACTGTTTGAGAGGTCCCAAGGGTGCTGTCTTGTAATCCCCTCTGAGGACAGTACCCAACGGCCTAAGTAAAGGCTTCCCACCAGGCTCCACCTCCTAAGGGCCCCACTGTCTTCCCACCTCACTCATTGAGGAGCCAGCCCCCGACACTTAGAACCCAAAGAGACACTCAGCCTTCTACAAACCATAGCACCTCCAAGACCCAAAAGGCACACCTAGCCTTTTGGGTTTTGGAGGTGCTATGGTTTGTAGTTATGGACAATAACTCACAATTATTGTCCCATCACCTCTTGGGGTATGTCTGTCATGTACTTTGAGTAGAATAGGACTCTCCTCACCTCCAGAGAGTACACATTTCCACACTCCATCCTTGGTGCTCCATGACATCCATTCAGGTCTGGTTGCCATGGTATCATATCCCGTGTGGAGATCAAAGGTCATATGGTCCCATACCTTCCAGCAGCTCCAGTATTACCTCACAGGAGACATTCTGGTGCCCTGGGGAAACTCAGGAGGACTGTTCTGGCTCCCAGTATAGAAGTGCAAGCTGCCTGAGGTCCTCCTTCTGGGGTAGGAAACAGTGTTCATCAGATCAACTGTTACGAAACTTACTCTGGGGTAGAAACCCCATGTGGCACATCAGCTGTGACTGGGCAGTAGCCAGGTGAACTTTTCAGTGTTTTGCTCCAACAGTAACTATGTTCTATGAGGTCTCTGAAGGTGGATGCTGGCGGTTTAAATTACAGCAAGTGAAGCTAAGTACTAGGGTATGGAATAGGGACTAGAACCACAACAGAGACTTAAGGCCATGAGAAGGGCAGCACCCGCTGATGGACCCCTCCACCCATCCCCTTAGATGGATGCCATGTTTTGTTGACTATCTTGGCTATCAGAGAACCTCAAAGATGTCCACTGGGCGTCAGCCCTTTCCACAGGCCAGGGAATGAATCTGTGGGTTCTGCCAATGGCTAAAGTCTGGTCAAGTTAACCTCTCAAAACCCAGGCCATGGGCTGGAGAGATGGCTCAGTGGATGAAGTCCATGGCACACAAGCATAACGCCTGCATTTGAGCCTCAGCACACACATAAACATCTGTCATGATACACCATAACTGTGATTCCCAAGATGGGGAGGAGGGCACTCCAGAAGTCACTGGCTAGCCAACCTGGCTAAACTGGTGAGTTCCAGATTCTATGAAAGAACTTTTTAAAAATACAAGGTGAAGAGCAACTGGGGGAGACAACTAACATTGACCTCTGGCCTCTAAAGACAAATGTGAATACATACCTGTGCACATAAACAGATGCACACATACCTGCACACATATGCACACATGCTCAACACACACACACAGAGAGAGAGAGAGAGAGAGAGAGAGAGAGAGAGAGAGAGAGAGAGAGAGAGAGAGAGAGAGAGAGAGAGAGAGAGAGAGAGAGAGAGAGAGAGAGAACCCAGGCCATGTGCCTAGTGCACAGACCCCATAGTCTCTTGATTCCTACATGCCCCTTTCCTAACACAGGGCATAAAGGCGCTTTGGATTTCAGAGTCAATTCGGGCTGCATATAACCACGCTGAAAAGCCTGGCTAGCTTCCTTTGCCGAGATAGGGTCACTCAAGTGAAATATCATGGTCCTTTTGGAAGGGCTGAATGAGTTATAACTGTGTGCACTCACCAAGAGGTGCTAGGCTGTCTTCAGAGACTGGCCTCAGGGGGCCCAGCACAGCTGATCTGTTTCTCCAGTCCTTGAGCTGTGATCATTTCCTAATGGACACTGGCTAAGGCATGGAAAGGGGACAGATGACCATGGCCTTCCATAGCCAGTCATGAATCCACTTCTTAAAAACTCTGACCTGCAGAATATCTGAACTGTTCACATTAAACTGTCCAGCGCGTCATTTCCAGGATACTCACAGGGTTGCAGGGTTACTGTCACTATCCAATCGAGGACCTCTCCATCACCACGGAATGAAGCCCTGTGCTAAAGGCTCCGGGGCCCATGCCCCCTCCATCATCAACACGTTCATCCTCATGTTATAGTTGGGGTCTGGCTTGCCACCCAGCAGAGGGGTGATGGAACTTTTAGAAGATGAAGCCTACAGGAGCCTGATTGACTCCTTCTCTGGTTCCCCGTTTTACCATGTGACCTCTTCTTTCACAAGCTCCCCCAAAATGCCATCTGTCAGCCACAGAGGCTTTCAGCAGAGGAGGTGTGGATGGGGCCACCTGGTTGTGGGTTTTCAGCTTCCACATCTGTGTGCTAGAAAAACTTCATATCATTAAAAAGCACACAACTTCAGGTGCTTTATCACAAGTACGGAAAACTCACCAATGCACTTTGTATGGATTGTCCCAGAAAACTGACTCGCACAGAAATGAAATCACACAAAGGAATGCATTTTTTTTTTTGTTCCTGACTTCTTTTATCAGCATGATATTTTTTGAATTCCCTCCATGTCAAAGCATGTACAGGTATACCATTCTTCTTAATGGTTGAATAACATTCCCTGGTATGAGCACGCCACATTGGTCCATCCGTTTGTCCTACCGTGGACATTGTTTGTGAAACCGCTCCCTACTCTTCTGATTTCAACTGAGGCAGTGTCCTCAAGGCTGCCTGCTCCCTGGACCCCTCTCCCACTGTTCCCTAGAGCTCTGAAAATCAGGACACTGGCGCCTTTCTCCTTGTTTGGAACTTGGAGCCCATTATATTGATCATCCCCACCTTGAGGAATCAAGGTGGGATACCATTAAGTGCTGCTGCTGCTGCCTGACTCCTGATCTCATGGATCCTGGGAGCCCTGCTCTAGGGCAGTATCTTCTTCCATCAGCTTGAAGATGAAGGATGGCCACCCTGAGCTCATTCATACCAAGAGTACTCCCCTCAGGAGTGTGCTCTGAATCTAAGGTTGTGTGCTTGGGAGTGCTCCCCTCAGAAGTGTGCTCCTAACTGCCAGGCCCTGTGTTCAGGCCTCAGCAGTGCCCTCCCTGTGAGAGTGCAATGCTTGGGAGTGCTCCCTGGGCAGTGTTCTCCTTATCATGAGGACTTCGTTCTTGGAAGTACTGGCCTTTATCAATGTGCTCCCCACCAAGGGCCCAGTGTCTAGTGATCAGCCCAACTTTCCTCACTGAAAGGAGTAATCAGGGAACCAGAGGGGCTTAGAAAGCATTCTGGAACATTCTGGAACCAAGGAAGCCTTGACATAGTATCCGTCTCCAAGGCCATGCCATGGGGCGGCAGACACCCGGAGCATAACCCTGGACGTCTGGAGCAGCTGGCAGCCCTGACAGTGTGTGGATTCTAGCCATCACTTCAGAGCTGTTCTTCTCCCCCAGGAGTCTGGGTCCCCTGCAGGAGTGTCTGGAGCCTGAGCCAGGCTGGGCTGCATGGTGTGATAGCTAATCTAGATTGTCAACTTGACTGCAGTTCCAGTTATCTAGAAAGTGCACTTCTCAATGTGTCTGTGAGGGTGTTTCCACAGAGGTTTGGCTGAGGAGAAAAGGCCCACTCTAAATGTGGGTGGCATCATGCCATGGGCTGGGCCCCAGCCTGATCAAGATGGGGAACAGAAGAAAACCAGCTACACACCAGCATTCCCTTCCTCTTTTTCTGTTCCTTAGCTCCATGAAACCAACTCCAAGGATCCAGTGTCCTCTTCTGATCTCCATGGGCAGCTACACACACATACAAACATGCACTTATACATACAAACACACACATACATATACAAACACACACATACACATACAAACACACACATACATACACACATACATACACAAATAAATTGAAAAATAAAAATGTTTTTTATGTGTCCATTAGTAAAAGGTAAATGTGTGGGCACCCCTCAGCTCTGTCTCAGAGCTCATACACAGTTTAGAAGAAAAGTGTCCCAGATGTTATCATAGCAGTGAACTTCAGCTGGAATTTTGGGATCTAGAGAAAAAACAATTTTTTTTAAAAATTGGAGTCACTTTCTCCACATCCTTCACTCTCCATGCCTCTCACTCTCTGCACCCCCAATTTTATATACACACACATACATACACACTCCCTTCATAACACTCACTCCCCACACACCCCCACTTTCCACACACACCCACTCCCCACACCCCCCGACTCTCCACACACACCCCCACTCCCCACACACCCCCACTCCCCACACACACCCACTCTCCACACCCCCACTCCCCACACACCCCCACTCTCCACACACCCACTCCCCACACACCCCCACTCCCCACACACCCCCACTCTCCACACACCCCCACTCCCTACACACACCCACTTTCCACACACACCCACTCCCCACACACACCCCCACTCTCCACACACACCCACTCTCCACACACCCCCACTCTCCACACACCCCCACTCCCCACACACCCCCACTCTCTATGACCCTGGATCTCCATTCTGCTCACTCACCACATCCCCACCCTCCATACCCTCACCTACAACTCCCCAACTCCTACTCTGATCAGGTATCATATTCCCAAAATGTGGACTCACTCCAGGCATTGTGGTCACGATGACGACGGTCCTTTGACTCTGCACTTCCTGTCACCAGCAGTAGCAATGGAAACCAGCTGACTTATCCTATCCAGTTAATTTTTTAAAAACATCAAAATTTGTTGGTGTATGGATTGGTTTTCTAGAGCTCCCGGGACAAAATCCCACAAACTGAACAGTTTAAACAACTGAAATTTCCTTCCTTACAGTTCTAGGGACTGGAAACCTGAGACCAAGGTGTTGACAAGTTTGGCTCCTGGGAGGCCTCTCTCTTTGGCTTGCAGACAGCTGCCCTCTTGTTACCTGGTCACATGATCTGTCCTCTGTGCATGTGCTCTGATGGTGTTTTCCCAGGTGTCTGACCTTCCTTTGTCAGCCTGACTTCTATTCCTGTGACAAATCTCTGCAATAAGTCCATATACGAGGAAGAAAAGGTCACTATGGCTCAGTGTGAGAGGTGTTAGGCTGTGCTCGGCGGCCCATTGCTGGGGTCCCCTGCGCACATCAGGGTGGAAAGGTGGGCCAGGGGACCCCCTTTATCCCAGGGCCCAAAGAAAGGAAGAAAGAAGGGGCAGGTTCCATTTCCTTTCAACACCCCCAGAGAGTAGCAGGGCTCTTCCTAGGCCCCACCTCTTAAAGATCCATCAACTGTGAAAGATACCACAAAGGCTGGAAACCTTCAACAGCGATCCTCTGGGGAAAATTCAGGTTCCCATTCAAACTCAAGCAGCCTCCTTCATGGTGCCTCTGGCCAGCCTGGATTAGGATCCACCTGTAACCTTATTTTAAAGACCCCCATCTCCAAACACTCACAGGTCAGGGTGTTGAGGTCACAGAGTCCACAGAGGTATTGTGAGATGATACAGTTGCGGATCTCACTGTGTGATGCTAATCATGGTTATCAACTTGATTGGATCTAGAATCCACTAAGAGCCAGACTGCCAGGCAGGTCTGTGAGAACATTACCAGGAAGGGTTAACTGAGAGAGTACCTGTCAGCAGCAGTAGCCTAGACAGAAAGAGGTCAGAGGAACTTAACATTCCTGCCTTTGGTTTTTTGTAGTTTGTTTGTGTTTGTTTTTGTTTTTAATACAGAATACCACTACATGGCCCTGGCTGACCTGGGACTCCATATGTAGATCATGCTGGCCTCAAATTCATAGTAAAGGCATGTATCACCACACCCAGACTGCTTCGCCTCTTGCTAATAAATGTGTTCGTCCCATTCTGATACTGACCTTGGAACCCATCTTCTTTGGCGTCCCTGCAAGGACAATACACCAGCAACTCTCTAGGATTTCTCAGACCTTCAGCACCAGACTGGGGCTGCTGAGGTCTCCAGCCTGGTGGACTGACTGGGTTCTCTGCCTTGCTAGTGTATAGACAGCCATTGCTGGACTAAATGCACATCCTATAAGTCAATCTAATAAATGTGCTATGTAACATATAGTCATCTAATTGTGGTTCTGTTCACATAGAGAATCCTAACTAATACGCAGTTTGACGCCATGTTGAGTCCTTCTCTGAAGAACACACTGATGAGCAGTGTGTCCCCTATCTTCATTCCTTGGCCATGCAGGTCTGTTCACTCCCTGGAGAGCAATCCCTGCCTCCATAGTAGCCATTGCCCTTTCTCTACAAGCCCCCACACTTTGCTCTGGCAGCTTGCAGTGTGATGCTGCTTTCGGTGGGATGTGAGGGACGGATACTCCTTAATGTGTTCTCCCTGCAACACACGCTTCGGAATGAAGGAGGCAGCAGTCTAGGAGTGTGATTTCAGAGCCAGAAGTAGGTCACACTGGCCGTGCTGGGGATGGTAATAACAGTGTACAGGTTCATGAGGTCATCGCCTGGAATCCTGTCACAGCTGCCGGCTGGTGCTGGAGATGGGAATGTGAAAGCTCTCTCCTTGGGCTCCATAGGCCTTTGCTCCATATAAAGCAAAGCTCTGTGGGAGGGAAGGGGGGAGGGAGGGAAAAGGAAGGAGGGAGGGAGGGAGGACTCACTGCCATGGAGCTGGCTTGGGGTCTTCCTTGAAGGCACATTTTGCTGAGGGAAGAGGAAGACAGACTATGTGCAGAGCAGAGAGCGTGAGCCCTAACAGCTGCTTTCTGTGCATGTGGCCTCACCTCCTGCCACACCCTCCAAAAACCATCCAGTACGAATGGAAGGTTTGTCTTTCAGCCAAAACACAGCCTCCACTTCCATGAAGACCTCTCTCCCTCATCCCTCCAACGCTTCCTCAGTCAGGGCAGTAAGCGGAGACTTAGTGAACATGTTTCCTGTCCCATGCTGACCTTCCCAGGCCACCTGAGGCACAAACTGGCCACCTTGGACTGCTCTTGTGTGACCCCTGCAGGTTTTGTACCAGCTGAAAGTTCGAGAGCTTCTCCTTGAAGAAAATTGATTTTCTAGGCTTTGTAACAGAACTAGAAACTCTAGTGATCCAAAAAGCCACCACCAAGGGAGGTCTCCACTTAGCATCAGGCACAGCTTCTGCTGCTAGCCTGAGTGGCCCTTGTCCCTGCTGCCCCACAGTTGAGTCCATGCCCTCCACTGTAGCACGTTCAAGCAAGAGTTGAAAAGAAGCCATGCTTTCCCCTCCGATATTCATTCTGAAAGGCTGCTTCTTCACAATGGCTGTTCTTGACCTGGAACTCGGTGGTTACACCCGCAAGCTCTGGGTTGCATTATCTCATGCTACACCGTGCTAAATGTTTGGTGTGTGCAAGCTCTTTTGGACCTCACAACACCCCCAGGAGGTGATAGCAGTATTACCCCCATATTACATGGGAGGAAACTGAGGCTCAGGCAACTTGAAATAACTTTCCCAAGCCCTTTAGCTTGTGAGCAGTGACTCCAAATTAAAAATTCTTGCCTACTTGGTTCACTGCAAGCTGACTTCATGAATACGGTGAGGCCTCTGGCTGGGCATGGGGGGGGAGAGGTCCACCACTCACAGCTGACTTCTCAGGACACCAATGGTCTCCTGTCACTCTGCCTCTGGTTTGCCAAGGTAGAGACCACCCTCACACGGGGACACACTAGGTAAGCAGCCTGGAGCCTACATGCTCCGATTTTGATGGTTTCATACAGACCCCTGCAACTCCCCCAGTGTCTGTACAAAGCAGCCTGGGGAATCAAGGGGCTCTCAACACACACACACACACACACACACACACACACACACACACACACACACACGCAAGCATAAAAAAGTAAAATGACAGCTGCGTCCATCTGCTGGAGCTGCAAGGACAAAATTCCACAGGCTGGTGGCTTCCACAATGGAATTGTATTCTCACTATTCTAGAGGCTGGAAATTCCAGATCACAGTGTCCTGGGGAGCACCTCTCAGTGACTGGCAGGTGACTACCTTCTCACACAGGCTCACAAGGCCTTTCCACTAGGCGCACAGAGATGGGGGGGGGGGGCGGGGCTCTGGTGTCCCTTTCTCTTCTTATAAGGCTCCAGCCTTATCATCTTAAGACTCCACCTATGAACTCATCTGACCTTAATCACCTCCCAAAAGCCTGGCTCCAAATACAGTCATACTGCTGGGGTGCCAACACAGAAATTAGGTGAAGACACAAACATCCATTCCTTAACCAATGTCCGTGTTTTTGTTTGTTTGCTTGCTTTTTCGTTTTTAAATAGAAACCCAAAATAGGGCTGGAATGATGGCTCAGCTGGAAGGCACTTCCTTCCAAGCCTGACAACCTGGACCCCATGTGGTAGGAAAAACTTATCTCTAACCTCCAAACACACACCACGGCAGGTGCATACCCATTCGAGGCCCCACACATAAAAATAAACAAATACACAAATGTGAGAAAATTCCAGAGATGTGAAGAGATTTTTTTTAAAGTCAGGTATATGTGTGTCTGTGTGTGGGTATGTGCACACGAATGGTGCCCTGGGAAACCAGAGGCTCCCTGGGGCTGGAGTTGCAGGTGGTTGTGAGCTGCCTGATGTGGGCACTGGAAATCGAATCCTGAGCAACCAAGGCATCCATGCTCTTAAGCACTGAGCCACCTTTCCAACCTCTGAAAGGACTTTTCACACCAATGAACCTATTTAATGGGCCCACGACCTCCCTCAGTGCTCTCCCTGAGACCTTTTCCTCCCCATCCCAGTTCCCTGCAGCTTCCAGGTTGTTCCCGCTTCTCCTCCACCCTGGCTACCTCTGAACTGATCTATTGCTCTGTTATCATTTCTTCATCTTCACGGCTCTGGACCACCAAGAACCAGAGGCTTAGCCTGTCACCAGTACCACAGAAAGTGCCTCCTGAGTTAGTCATCTCTACAAGGAAAGAAAGATGGTGTCTTGGCTAAGTTCTCATACTGCTTCAGCTCATCTCTCTTAGGACCCTCCCTTAGATGTTTCCAGGGTCC
Source organism: Onychomys torridus (assembly GCF_903995425.1). Classification (NCBI taxonomy): domain Eukaryota; kingdom Metazoa; phylum Chordata; class Mammalia; order Rodentia; family Cricetidae; genus Onychomys; species Onychomys torridus. The sequence continues at coordinate 44,465,595 of NC_050443.1, read as the reverse complement.
CAAAGAAGGTTTTTCACCCTGGAGAGTAGACCCTAGGGAAGGAGAAGAAGGAGGGGACACCCAGGAGCCCTGAATGTATGAGCCTTCTCTACACAGGAGCTAGACACAAGCAAGAATGCATTTGTTGGGACCCCAAGTGAAGACAGCTTGGCTGTTGGAATCTATGCTACTACCTCTGGATGGATTGTTACACAGCAATAGGTAACTGACCCAGCAACCCAGGCTGTCTAGGATTCCACTCTATCCTCTGATCTAGGCAAATCAAGGTTGAGTCCTCCCTCTCCCTGACTCACACTGAGGGCTGCAGAGGTCTCAATGTAGAAAAGCATGCCCAGCCTTTCCCAGCTATCCACCCAGCTGGGACAGAGGTATCCTGGGAATGTGGCCTCCACACAGAGGCTTCTAACTGGATGGGGTAAGTTGAGTGGGGGTCCTTGCCCTCTCACGGGAGGAGTCTGATGGAAGTAACTAAGGAATAGATGTTCCCCATCACACCCCCAGCCTATGGTGTCAACTCTAAGCTGGTTGTCACATTTGGCCATAGTGCTGAGCCAGCTCCTCTGCTCCTCCAATAGCACGGCCCGGCTTAGTGTCATTTCCTGGGTCTAAGTCAGTCCTGCTGGGGTCCAGTGGCAAGCTAGCCTTTGATCCTCTGGCCTCTGGTGGAAGGTCTCATCTGGTCCATCTCCCAGAGCGACAGATAGACACAGTGTCAGACCCTCTATCCTGCTGCAGCCCTGCAGAGAGACTCTCTCTGGCAGTGTGTTGTACCAGGTGATATTGGTCATGGTAGGAGAGCGCTCAACTTCATTCTGGAGTCACAGAACAATCCTAGGAATAGCTGGATACTTTCTGTGTATCCAGATTCTTAGTGTGTTCACAGAAATTTTCTTACCCAAAGAACTAAGGCCGAGACAACACTCTGTGGAGTTGCAAGAGCTTGCGTGTGAAGGGGAAGAGTCCCTTCCTCCAGCCTGTGCTTCACTTTCAGACCACCACAGGCCTCCTCAACACTCCTGCCTTCTCCAGCAAACAGATGCCTCTACGCTTGCTGAGTATACAGGCAGCCATTCATCATGCCATGTCGCTAGACGGTAGGCAATGTTGCATACAGAGAAACTGAGGCTTGGAGACATGAAATGGTATGGCTAGATTCCATTCCAGTGTGCATGTCCTATGATGGCATAGAATGACATGGAATGTCATCTCCAAGTCATGTTAGAGAGACTGAGCCAGAGAGGTGGTAACTCACAGGATTCACCTGCTGCTGGCTGAACCCAACTGAGACTACCGTTCCCCTATGGCAGTTTTTAAATACGTTCACAAGTTCTTTGTAAGTCTTGTGGTCAATCTGTTCTCTGAGTGTGAGCTACATGGAGTGACTCATTTCCAGGAACAGGGATGGATCTTGAAAGTGTGCAAAGTCAATACTGGGATTCCCCCAGTAGATGTTCAAAGGGCTGTGAGTGCCTGGAGGTTGGGGACCAGGTGTTGTCATCTTCCTCCTCCCCTTCTTCCCCCTCCTTCTCCTCCTCCTTCTTTCTGATTTTTTTGAGACAGGGTTTCTCTGTGTAACAGCTCTGGCTGTCCTGGAACTCACTCTGTAGACCAGGCTGGCCTCAAACTCACAGAGATCTCCCTGCTTCTGCCTCCGGAGTGCTGGGATTAAAGGCGTGCGCCAACGCCGCCCAGCTCACAAAGTCTTCTTTTGCTCCCAATACTGTGCACTCTGCCTCAGTGCTCAACAGCTTCTTTGCTGAGACACGGGAGTCGGGGGATGTGGGGAGGAGGAAAGAACCGCAAAGGTGTTTCTCCAGAGATGTTTGGGGATTTGATACAGCAGAGGTGATCAGGAAACGTGGGCAAAGAACAAAACATCAAGACATGTTCAGCAGCCTGCCACCCTGGTGAGATGGAGGCCGGGACTCATAAAGCACAACGCTCCTGGGAACCCTCCAATATCGCCGCCTGTACCTGTTAGCTTTGTTTCTTTAACATAATACCTGAGACTGGGTACTTCACAGAGAAGATAGTTTGGGGCTGGAAAACTATTTCAGCCATTTAGAGTGCCTGCTGAAGTTTCAGAGAACCTGAGTTCAGTTCCCAGCACTCACAGGCGGCTACGTTAGGGGGACCCTAACATAACTCCAGCCCCAGGAGATCCAACACCTTCTCTTGACCTCTAAGAGCACCCACACACATATCTCACACACACACACACACACACACACACACACATAACACACACACACACACACACATCAATCTCCTAAAAAAAAGAAAGAAGATTATTTTTATTTTACTCACAGGTTAGAAGGCTAAGCATCCAAGATCAGGCAGATCCATGTGTCTGGTGAGGCCCCTTGGCTAGGTCACAGCACAGCCAAGAAACAGAAAAAGCCAAATCTGAGGAAGATGTCACTTCGGGAGACACTGGAGACACCATCCTTGCTTTTATACAACTCCTTCTAGCTCCTGGAGACTGGAATTAATCCCTGTAGAGCCACACCCTGATGGTGCAACTCTTCCCATTAGGCCCAACCTCTTAAATGTCCCACCACCTCAGCACCATAATATCAGGCCAGGCCTCCAATGTTTTGTTGGACAAACCTATCCAAGCCACAGTACCACCATCTGCGTGAGAAGATTCCAGATACTCTATGTCAACATGGCAATCTATCTTTTCAGGAGACTTGGAAGTTTTTAGAAGTTAACAGGTACTATGAAGCCAGGTGAGGAGATAATTTTCACGTGAAGAACTTTCCCACTGTTTGAAATAATAATAAAGCATTTAATAAGAAGCTCTTGTTTGGGGAAATTCCTTTGGTCCTTTATCTGTGAATGTTATACCAAAGATCCCAAGCAAATATGCTAACAACTGCATAATAAAATATGTTATTTAAATTACTCTAAAAACTTCTCAAAAAAATCTGGAAAATTAACTTTTATAAATAAGCACAATACTATTATATTTAGCTGTAGTTTGAGTTTGTTAAGCAAAATGAATCATCATAGCCTTGCCTATTTATGCATAAGAAACTACATGCTGTGAGAATGTGTGTATGTGACTCCCTCGTTGAAATTCAACCATTTGAAGAAAGTGAAATCACTGTGAAGTTGGTGTGGTGACACCATGTAAATTTTATTGTGCCATATGGTCACTTCTCAGAGTCCCTCGGCAGTAGGTGCTAGCATCCCCCTCATATATCCAAATCTACAGATGTTTAAGACCTTTGTATAAAATGGGTTTAGTATTTCCAAAGTACCTGCACAGGACCTACACAGTCCACCTGAAGGCTTTAAATGATGGGTTATATGTGATTCCTAACATGTGGTAAATGCTACATGAATACTGGATGCTATGTATTGCCCCATAGACAGGGAAAGGTCAACATGTGTTTCGAATAGGCATAGCCTTTTTTCTGAATGTTTTCTCTCCATGGTTGGTTGGATTCGTGGATAGTATGCTAGTTACTTTGCTTGTGGCTGTGATTCAAAAGGCCTGCCAAATGCAAATTACAAAAGAAAGGACTTCTTCTGGCTCACACTTTAAGGGGTACAGTTAATCACTGTGGAAATGTGGGCAAGAGTGTGAGGTGGCTGGTCACATTGGGTCAACAGTCAGGAAGCAGAGGCAGATGAATCTGGCGCTCTCCTGTTTTCCCTCTTACCTGTTTGATTAAGCTGGCATCCCAGCTCATAGGATGGTGCTGCCCACATTCAGGATGGGTCTCCCTCCCTGGTTACAGTTCTTAGAAAGCACTTACAGGATCGTTCGTATCCAGCCCAGTTGACGATGAAGGTTAACCGTCACAGATGTAGAGCCCACAGGTATGGAGGGCTGACAGTTATTCATAAACAGTATAACATAAAACAACTTAAAAACAAAAGAATGCAGCAAAACTGCCTGTGTGACAGTTTTTAAAACTAGGTCAAGCAAGGGTGGTGCAGGCTCCCCTTGCTTCTCTTTGGATCATTCACTGAGGAGGCCACTGGCTGCCATGTCATGAAGATGCTCCGCAGCCCTGTGCAGATGTGCACATGGCAAGACCTGAGGGCAGCCAGACCCCCAGGGTGAACTGGGAGGCAGCCCCTCTGGCACATGTCAACCTTCAGATGCCGAACCCCTGCTGAGACCTTGACTCCATCTGTGGGAGAGAGGCTGAGCCAACCCACCAGCTCCACACTGCCAAGATTCCGGATCCTCAGGAGCCAGGTGAGAGAACACTGTTGTTACATTGTTGTTTTAAGTTGCTAGGCTTAGGGAGTCATTTGCCACGCAAGAGCAAATCACTAATAAACCCGTTCCTTTCCCATTCTTCATTACCTGCTTGGCAGCACTCCACCCACTCCAGGGAAAGTCTGTTCCATTGAGAAGTGAGAATAAACTGGGTCTTCTGGGGTGCCTCCTCTCCTGGAGGATTTACCACAGACTTGCCTTCCTGCAAACAAACAGCCCTGACTTTGAAGCCTCAAACCAGCCTCCCTTCCCCCTCCCTCCTCTCTCTCTCTCTCTCTCTCTCTCTCTCTCTCTCTCTCTCTCTCTCTCTCTCTCTCTCTCTCCTGTATACATGTTTACATGACTATGTGTATGCACATGTTTGTACATGTGTGAAGGACAGAGGTCTCTGTCTCCCTGCATTAAAGACACATTTTAGATACTTGTGGCCACGTATTTCTTTTTATGTGGGTCCTGGGGATCCGAATTCACATTTGTGCAGCAAGTTACCCACAGTTCCATACCTCCCACCCTGCCCCCTAAAGATGTTTGCCACCCCAGAGGCCACAACAAGTTTCTCCACTGGCTGTGGTAAGCACAGGGCCTACTGGTCTCTCCAGCCACTGCTTGGGCCCAAGAACCTATGAAATCTGGTGCCAGGAATCTATTGAATCTCATGCATAGATTACATATTCAAGGATAAATCAGTTAAGTATGTCTGAAATCATTGCTTACCAGCTTCCAAACTCTGCTAAAGTGTTGAGAAAAAGAAAGGTTTTGTGGTGATTTAAGTGTGGGACGTGCAGCTAGTGTGTCTCTCCTTACAGGGCAGTCACACTAACATCTTAAGGACCTGAGCAACTCCACTGTAGAGAATGCTGTTTAATCTGCTCAAACCTGAATTTTCCAAATTTGTGCAACCTCTTTTTTTTTTTTTTTGCCATGAATCCTCTATAAATAGGCCTGGTGCGAACAGCAGCCCTGTGTTCCTCTCCTCCAGCTGGGGTCTGAGCCACCGAGAGCACAGTTGCCCTCACACGTCTATAGTGACTAGGTGGTGCAAAAGAAGGAATGGGCATGGGATGCAGCAGTCAGGAGTTAGAAACATGTTTAGGAAATAGACACATCAGGCTGGAGAGATGGTTTAGCAGTTAAGAGAACTGGTTGCTCTTCCAGAGGACCTCAGCACCCACAAGTCAGCTCAAACCATCTATAAGGGTAGTTCCCGGGGATCTGACACCCTCCACAGGCATCAGGCACATAGTGATACACGGACACACATGTAGGTAAAATCCCCACACACATTTAAAAAAAAAAAAAAAAGGATGCCAAATATGCCTGGAGGGCATGGAAAGAGGTCTCCAGAGAAAGCCATCCCCCTCATCCACCAGCCACTAGGGTTTCCCCACGGGCTAGCCTGTCATTCACTCCGCTTTCTTATCTACTCATTAATTTGCCATCCACTGAGCCTAAAAGCTCATCCTAAATCAGACACACTGCCTGCCCTTAGGGAGGAAGCTGTAGCCAGACACTGAAGTCAGAATGGGCCTGCAAAGCCTTGCCAAGGAAGTGGTGTGAGCCTCAGCCAGCTCAGTGGGGGTCCTATAGGTCACAGAGCCCTATAGGGGACAGGCTCAAAAAGCTGAGCAGGGCCTGGTGTGGTGGTGCACACTTTAATCCCAGCACTCAGGAGGCAGAGCCAAGTGTATCTCTGTGAGTTCAAAGCCAGCCTGGTCTACAGAGTGAGTTCCAGGACAACCAGAGATGCACAGTGAGACCCTGTCTCAAAAGAAAAAAAAAAAAAAAAAAAAAAAGAAAGTGCTGAGCAGGACAATGTTAGAAGTCTGGGCATGAAGTCACGAAGTCCCTGCCCCCACAGGGTAGTGCCCTGCTGAGAGAACTGGGTTCAGTGGCTCTCAGTCTCCTCACCAACTGTCTCTTCATATGATGTCAGGCCTTGTGGGTTCAGCAGTTCAGGAAGCAGAACAGAGAGGGGAGTGTGGGTTGTGACAGAACAGGAGTTGGAGGGCTGAAAGCCTGGCAGTTCCTCAGAATGGGGGTGGGGGGCATCTATATCAGCATCTGCCTGAGAATGTCACTCTTCCTAGACCCCAAAGCACTGCACAGTTTCTCCCCCAGCTGAAGCTTCCTCTGTGAGACACTGGCAGGCCAAGCCCGGGCCTCTGGCTCAGAAGGGCACAGAAGTCTGAGTGTTCACTACACAAAATTCCTGATAGCAATCCTCACCCCCACAGTGATAATAACAGATGGGGCCTCTGGGAGCAGAGCCTCGTAATTAGAATAGCACCCTTGTGAAAGAAGCCCCGTGGAGCTGGGGAGACAGTTCTGTGAGTAAAAGGGCTCTGCTATGCAAGCGTGAGTGTTGTGGGATATTTGTACACTTTGTGAAGATACATGGGTGTGATTGGTTTGAAAAAAGAGCTGAACGGCCCCTAGCTAGGGAAGAGGTATAGGCGGAACTTCCGGGCAGGGGGAGGGGAAGTAGAAGATGAATCTAGGTCCCAGGGAGATGGCGAACGAGACAGACAAACAGAATGGGATAGAGGTAAAAAGCCACGTGGTAGAATGAAGATTAATTAAAATATGGGTGAATTTATATTATAAGAGTTAGTTAAAAGCAAGCCTAAGCTAAAAGATGAGCTTTCATAATTAATGTCTTTGTGTCATTATTTGGGAGCTGGCCGGCGGGACAGAGAAAGATTCCTTACGTAAACACGAGGACCTGAATTTGAATCCCTAGTACCCATGTAAAGAACTGGACATGTATTGAAAGCATCTTTAATCCCAGCACACCTGTTGGGTGATGGGAAGTAGACACAAGAGAATACCTGGATGCTTGCATGCTAGCCAGCCTGGTGTACGCAGCAGTTAACAATGAGGAGACACACCTCCAAGCCAAACTGAAAATGTCCTCATTCCTGACTAACTTTCACAGTGCTGGGAGGCAAGGTGCAGGCTGCTGGGGAGAAAATTCATCGGTGGTATTAACCAGCAAAAAAATTACATGCTACAATACCAACCCACCAGGCAAGACGTGCCCATTGGTATAACAGTGTCATGAAGCTTACGGCGTAACCAACAACTCTCTGGTTAGATTTGAAGCCTGCTCCCCAATGGGAGGAAATTCATGACTGATACTGTAAATCTAGCCAGAAGCTCATTACTCCGAGATCATAGGCCCTAGAGGTGAGCCTACTATATGGCCATCTTTCTAAATGGAACAGTTATCAAATTGCCTCCTATATATTGTGTTTATTCACAGATCTGTTCTGCCTTCTCTCAACCTTAAAAAGAAGCTTCTCTGTGCCACGGTCATGAGTGAATGCAGACTCATAACTGGTCAGAGTGCTGAGAATAAGCGACTACTTAATGCTTCAAGTGAGACAGCTGTATCAATTCTCCCCACCCCACCTAGGCTCCGAAGACTTTGTGAAAGAAGAGGCGGGAAGAATGAGAAAGCTGAGGAATGAGGGGAATGCTGTGTGATGCTGTCTCCTGGGCACGGTGTGGCACTTATCCTCAGGAACTCTCTGCAGTGATGGCTACCTGCACAAGATCAAGCCAGCAGGATCAGGGTGTGTGTGTGTGTGTGTGTGTAGAAAGAGAGTGAGCAAGACAGAGCACACGAAGTTGGGAAGGTGAGAATGGTATGTTGGGGGTACATAGTAGAAGTGGGAGAGAATGGAAGAATTGAGGGTGAGTATGATCAAGATACATTGTTTATAAGTGTGAAATCTTCCAAGAATAAAAGATATTCTTGGTCAGGCAGTGATAATAGATAGATAGATAGATAGATAGATAGATAGATAGATAGATAGATAGATAAAGGCATGTGCTGCCTTTGATCCCAGAACTCCAATCCCAGCGCTCTGGGAGGTAGAGGCAAGTGGAGCTCTGAGTTCGGGGCCAGCCTGGTCTACAGAGTGAGTTCCAGGACAGCCAAGGCTTCACAGGGAAACCTGCCCCAGAAAAAAAGGAGGAGGAGGAGGAGAAAGAAGAGGAGGAGGAGGAGGAATCCTTTCTAGAGAGAGGAAGAGACTTTCTCAAACAAGGTGAAAAGTGAGGACCCACGTCTGAGGTTTTCCTCTGATCTCCACATGCGTGTCCTGCCACGTGCTGTGCACACACACACACACACACACACACACACACACACCCCAAAAACAATAAAAAAAGAGAGAGACCCCTCAGCCCTTCCACCATATGCGGGCTCCAGGACAAGCACCATCTACAAAGCAGGAAGCCCGCAATGGAATCATGACTTGCTGGTACCTTGGTCTTGGCCTCCGTAGCCTCCAACACTATTGAAGGTTAAATCCCTGCTGTTTATAAGCAGGAGCACAGATTAACCAAGAAGAGGGATACCTGTACTTCCCGCCTCTGGCACCCCGCCTTCTTCCTTTGCTCTTCCAGCCCTCTCCTCCCTGTAATTCTTTCATCACCCACCCTCTGCCCTCCCTCTGCAGCTAATCCCCCTGGGAAGTGATCAGGTGCTGTCTGTTTTTCCTCACCAGGCTCAGACTGACTCAGGGAACAGACCACAAAGTTGGATCTCTGTGGCCGGGCTGCTCTCCTCTTTGAACATGCACGCAGAGATGAACTCATTGACCGTGGGAAATGGGGCACTGGAGAGTCATGTGATTATCACCTGCAGTCACTCAGGCAGAGGCACCAGGAAGGGCAAGTCTTTGAGACAGGAAGTTGCCACTGTATTTAAATGTTATGGTAAAGTTAGTGTCTGTGAAGACTGCAAGCTATGTGCGGACCGCTTCTGACTTCCCTCTAAGAAACTGTGTAAGGGAAGATAAAAGGGGCAAAGTAGCAACAGCAGTGAGGAAGAGGGAGGAAAGGGGGAAAGAGGAGAAATGAGGAAAGAAAGAAAAAAGTAAACAGGGTTGACCACTGTGAAATTATAAATTTATGTTTAAAAGATTTATTAATGGAGTTGAGGCTGGAGAGAAGACTCATGGTAAAGTGTCTGCTGTGCTTGTATGAGGCTCTGAGTTTGGGTCCCCAACACCCACATAAAAAGCCTGGGGTGGGGGCTGTGTGTGTACTTCCTGTTCAAATGGCCAGAGCCAGAAATAGATGGAGCCTGTGGGCTTCCTGGGAAGTCTGCCCATCTGAAAAAGTGAATTACAGATTAAGTGAGAGAACCTATCTCAAAAGCCAAGGCAAAGAACTATAGAGAAAGACTCCCAACATTGACCTCTGACCGCCATATGCATACATGGGCTAGCACACGATATCCACCAGGAAAGAAAGAAAAAAAGAAAAAGAGAGGAAGGAAGGAAGGAAGGAAGGGAGGGAGGGAGGGAGGGAGGGAGAGAGGGAGGGAGGGAGGGAGGAAGGAAGGAAGGAAGGAAGGAAGGAAGGAAGGAAGGAAGGAAGGAAGACACACACAACTGAGGGAAATATTTACAACACACATCCAATTAGGGGCTGACATCTACAACATATAAAGAAGTCTTTGGAATCAACAAGAAGATTGTAGACGAGCTGAGAACACAGTTCAGCGGTAAAGCACTCACTTGGCATACATGAAGTCTGGGGTTTGGGCCCAGGACCATAAAAAGGGGAAAAAGGGGGCAAATACTTCAACAGGGAAAGAAAACATTAAAGGCTTAAGTGAAACTTTATAAAAGAGCATCTCTGAGTGGCTAACAAATACTTTGAGAGTGCACTCAGCCTCATTACCTCAAGGAAGAATTAAAACAACCATGCATCATAATGAGATCACCTCATCCACAATGCGTAATGAGAAGAGAGTCAGGCAAAAAACATGCGCTGGCAAGGATGTGGAGGCACTGGAGACCTTATACATTGCTGGAAGGAGTATAAAATGGTATGGAACTTTGGGAAACAATCTTAAATTTTCTAAAAGGTTAGAAACTTGACCAATAATTTTGCTCCTAGGTGTACATCCGAAATGGAAGGAAAGACCTACACAATGGATGCTCATTATTCATCAGAGCTCCAAGGTAGAAACAAAGCAGATGCCCATCAAATGATGACTAGTGCATCTCTACAGGGATCGACCCATGCAGTGGGAGACTACATGTGCACATGTGGATGGAGAATGAAGGAGACTTGTCAGTGAAAGAAGCCAGTCACAGAAGGTCATATATTATGTAATTCCATTTGCATGAACAGCCTGGAAGAGGAAAATGAATATGAGATACAAAGTAGATCTGTGGTTGTCCGGCTCTGGGGTTAAATAGGATGTGGGTGTACTAGCTAAAGGTTATGAGTTTCCTTGGGGAATAATCAATGACTGGTGACAGTCACCCAGTTCTGTCAGAATGGTCAAATATATGGAAATATATTTCTTAGATGGACAAACTTTATCTCAACAAAGCTGATAGCCAAAAACGAAGAGGAAAAAGGAGAGGAGGCAGAAGGAAAAGAGATGGAGAGGACGAGAAGGAGAAAGGGAGGAAAAGAGGCACACAATGCTAACCCACAACACCCCAGCACACCCACTGAAGTGGGAGGGTGAATTCCAAGCTAAGAAAACTAAACTCACGCGCTGTTGAAGGGGGAGGGGGGTAACTGGACACTATTACATTTCACAACAAGCTTGACACTAAAGCTGAATATATAAAGCTATGGTCCAGCAATTCTACTCAGCAATCCACACAGTATACATTCACTGAAAGACATCCTAGAAGGACCACAGCATTGCTTCCATAGCCAAGACACCAGGAGTTACCCAAATAGCCACAAATAGCAGAGTGGACAAACACATGTATCTTCACAAATGGAACCTTAGAAACAATGAGCATGAATCATTGACTCCACATGCACAGGCGCTGAGTAAAAGAAGCCATGGCTACCTTTGAGAGCATTCATCTGAAGTTCAGTAGGAGTGGTAGATGAGATGGGCTGAGAAGGGTGCAGGGGAAATTCTGGAGTGGCTTTGTTCTTCAGTGGTGCTGTGTCACTAATGTGTGCCTGGCTATGCCCTTGTCATTCACGTACAGATGTTCTGTAGGACCCATTGGGGGGGAGGGGTCAGGGCCACTGAAAACCAAAACCTCCAGATGTTTAAGCCCCTGGGTGGTATTTGCATACAACGTTTGCACAGCCTCCTATGTACTGAAAAGAATTTCTAGGTGAATTATGGTTCCCCATAGTGTGATGAGGGCTTGTTTAGGAAATAGCAAAAGAAAAAATCTTTTATACATGTTTAGTACATATGCAATCTGTGTGTGTGTGTGTGTGTGTGTGTGTGTGTGTGTGTGTGTGTGTGTTCATGAGGATGTGTACGGCATGTGGATGCCAGATGTCAATGTCAAGTGTCTTCCTCCATCCGCCTCCCCCTTAGTTTTTGAGACATGGTCTCTCGCTGAGCCTGGAGCTCACCAATGCAGCATGCATTCCTTCTTTCTCTGCTCTCAACTGGATGTAACTAGCTGCTTCAAGTTCCCACACCCTGTAACTGTAGCAAATAAACACTTCTTCCTCAATGTCGCTTCTGGCAGGGTATCCTGTCACTGCAGCAGGAACAAGACTGGGACAGCTGGTTTGCCGGAGCTGCATGTCTGGCGGCAGAAGTGGTAACGCACACCGGTCTCAGCTTCAGATCCAGCGCTAGCTCTGCTCGCCTACAGGTGTGGCTGCTCAGCTTTGCTTAACAAGGGATGACCTCCTTTCTCTCTGAAATGTGTGTGATTGTTAGTTCGTGAGGGCCATCCTCCCAGGCAAGGCAGCTTAAAGAAGAAAACTGGACTTCCCAGTTCTAGAGGCTGGGAGTCAGCAGAATCCAAGGTCTCGGTGACTCTGGTTTCTGATGAGGTCTCTTCTTAGTGTCCGAGGCTGTCTCCTCCCCAAGTGGGCACTTGGTTTTTCCCTCTGGCATGTCCCTAGGGTCCTGTGCTTGACTATCTTCTTAAGACCACCAGGCATACTGGATTAGGGGCCGCTCTTGTGACCTCATTTTAACCTACCCTTTTAAAGTTCTTATTTCTAAACACAATCCCATTACGATGTCCTGGGAGTTAGAGCTTCTGTTTGCGAATGGTGGGGGTGGGCTGGAGCGTAGTTTAGGCCTAACAGCCTGCTTGACTTCCACTGGTGCAATACCTGCTACATAGGGACACCAGCGAGACTTGGCTTGGGGAAGAAGTTCTTTGGGAGGAGGAGGGAGATGCTAAGATCAAGATGGTCTCTGTCCTCTGTGTGGCTTTGCAGCTGCACACTCTGACCTGGGCAGTCCTTAGGAGGACGGAGGGACGGGACTGTGGTGCACAGCTACCTGGATGGTGTTGACTATTTACACTGAACACTGTGAAGAGGTCATGCTGTTGATCAGACTCTTGGGCACCGGACAGAAATCAAGAGACTTCGCCCTGGCATGCATCAGCAGCTGTCCTGCCGGCGGCACATGCAAACATGGCTGATTTTGGAAAGATACCCATGGGTGTCATTTTCACTAAATAAGTTAGGAGTGTATGTATCTGTATGTGCATGTCTGTCTGTCTGTAGGTATGTATATGTACTTACCTGTGTTGTCTGTGTACATGTGTTGTGTGTGGGTGTGTCTATATGTAAGATCCACACCTTCAGCACCACCTGTACTTTGCTGGGGTCAGATCCAGACTCAGAAATTCATTTCTGAGACAGGAGAGAAAGGTGGGAAGTTAAGGTGCATGGGAGGGAAAGGGGGCCTCCCTCCAGGGCCTCTTTGAATTCTTCCACCTGCTAAAAGTTGAAAACTTCAGTACAGCTAATTACATGCGTTGGTATAAGAATGGCTACATAGAAGTAATATTCCTTTTATGTAGCGATGTTACAAATAAAAATGTCAAAAGTGCAACAGACCGTGCTTAAGGACTAAGAGTATATGACCTTTGAGTATGGCCTTCTCCTTTCCCAGATATTAAACTACAATTTCTGGAAATCTATAAACAGGACTGAAAACTTCATTATAGTAAAAACGTCCTAGGTCCCTTGTGCAAACCTCATGACTCGTGGTTTTCCCTGAGCAGCCTGGAATCCCATGCAGCACATCTCAGCCTCAGAAGTTACGCTGTGATCTCACTGGAAAAAAAAAAAAAAAAAAAAAAAAAAAACGAGGCAAGTGGAAAGAGTCACTTAGAAACCCTTTCAATGTAACTTCAAAAGCCACCCAAGTGTGACTCTTGAGCAGCCCACACTTGGGTGTGAACTACCCTTTCCCCAAGCCTGCTTTGTCTGGGAGATCTCAGAGGGCGCCTCTGCAGAGGGGATCAACCACACCTGATTGATTGCTGATAGCTTATTTAGCACCTTCCCGGAACTGCTAAACTCCTAGCAAGGAACAACCCCGAGGTAGGGTGGGACAGAAGGATTAATTCATAATGACTACTGTATATTCTTTCACTAATCTGCTAACCTCAGAGACCCCCCTACACACACACCTTTTAAACTCTGAAGTCTACAAGCAGAAGGAATTGCATTTGTTCCGTGTGTGGCTGTAGGCTTTCCTAATCCCAGCTTCCTCCCTGCAGTTTTTTAAGGAGCTGAAGACCCCCTCAGCATCTCTCTCTCTACCAAACATGGAAAGAATCCTTATTATTCAAAACATTCTCCACTAATGCCCATGTTTAAACCTGTGTTTAGAATCTCTTCTTAATAAACTGCGGTGATGGCGCTCGCCTTTAATCCCAGCACTCGGGAGGCAGAGCCAGGTGGATCTCTGTGAGTTCGAGGCCAGCCTGGTCTATAGAGTGAGTTCTAGGACAGGCACCAAAACTACACAGAGAAACCCTGTCTTGAAAAAACCAAAAAAAAAAAAAAAGAAAAAAAGAAAGAAAGAAAAAGGAAAAAAAAAGAATCTCTTCTTAATAAACTGAATCTCTGCTTCATCCTGAAATTCTTTTCTGGGACATTGTCAAGAATCTTACTGTCACTGAAGTAGAGGTCTCTGAGAGGAACTCAGGCTGGGGCTTGGAGATTACTCGGGGGAAGAGCAATTGCTGTGCAAACATGAGGACCTGAGTTTGAAGCCACAGCGCCCACATTGAAAGCTAGGCATAACTATGAGCGCTTAGAAGCCCAACACTGGGAGTGTGAAGACAGAAGAAGCCTAAGAACTCCCTAGTCAGCATACCTAGCTGCAAAGGAGGCCTTATTCATTGGGAGACCCTATCTCAAGGCAATAAGGCAAAAATTAAAAAAAAAAAAAATTGACAGAGGAAGACATATGAAATTCTGCTCTGGCCGACACATACATCCACATGGTTGCGCACACCCACACACTCACGCTCACGTACCTGAGCCCTCCCTACTTCCTCCTACTAAAGTACTCAAAGCTGCGTGGAACTGTTTCCTGCTACTACTCATATCTCCACACTGAGATGTGACCAGATGGCTTCTATTAAATGGACCCAAGACAGGTCGACTATGAGGAAAATAGATCTGACCCCAGAGATCCTAACCCATTTTACAGAGATGTAATTTTGAGGAGATTTGGGACAGTCATTGTCTAGGCAGGGTCTGGCCAGCCCTCTGCATAAGAAGGAGCTTGTAGGGGGTGACAGAGACTCTATAAAAAGGCACCATTTTTGTAGATTTTAGGAGCACCCAGGATCCCATTCCCGGAAGCCACCACACCCTGCCCTAGGCTCCTTGGAAGTCCAGCAGAGCTTCCTTGTCCCAGGCTCCTCCTTGCCTGAATAGCCAACTGGAACCCATTCCTTGCAGAAGACCTAAATCAGGCCTGGTGATTTTAACAGAACCCTTCTTGCTGTAGGTAATCTGAGAATGAAGACTCAGGAAACCGAAGGGACTCTACGAGGCTGGCTTTCCGCCTAGAAAGGTGACTGTCCTTTCCAGGTTTTCATTACGCTCAGGGTCCCCTGACTGAGCTCCAGCATTCCCTGTCAGTTGTAGGGCTCTGCAGAATGGCCCTATCTCACCTGCAGGAGTCCCTGACAATCTCATCTTCATAATGCTATCTCCCCCTCTGTCTTCCAGAACCCCTCACTTGTCACGCCTTGGCTGGGCACCTGACAAGGCTCACTCCTACTCTGCTCTGGCCCCGGCTGCCTTCCCTGCCCCCACCTCAAGTTCTGGTCACACAGCTGGCCAACACAACCTGTCACTGCCATTGTTCCCTTGCTGGCCTCAAAGGAGTCCCACCTTACCCTCCTCCCCCAGTTGACCCTGCTGGGGACCGGTCTCTGGGGATTGGTCCCCTGTGCACCTGGGGACAGTCGTTCCCTGTCTCATCTTTGCAGATCAGATGTGGAGGAGGCCTGCCCGGCCTGCTCTTGGCGTTTCCCCGGGGCTGAGCACTCTGCACAGCCCAAAACTAGAGTTTCCGCAAATGCTGATTGAACTGAAACCCACTGCGGTTGCCCGTCTTCCTTCTCGTTCCCACGCTTAGCTCCCAGTCTTAAGTGGGGACCTGTGTTAGCCAGGAAACTGAAGAGCCAGTCTGGAGGCAGGGGGAGGGCCAGCCCTGGCATTACCACCCATCTGGTCCGTACTCAAGCTTTCCAAGGGCCCTCCCATGCCTCCTTCTTGTGTTTTCTGTGTGGGCATCTTACAGAGACGCGCAGGCATAACTTTTTGTTGTTGTTGCTGTTTTTTTGGAGCCTGTCCTGGACTAGCTCTGTAGACCAGGCTGGCCTCAAACTCACAGAGATCCACCTGCCTCTGCCTCCCAAGTGCTGGGATTACAGGCGTGAGCCACCACCGCCCGGCTTCTGATTTTTTTGTTGTTGTTATTGTTGTTTTGTTTTTTAGCTGAGGATCGAACCCTGGGCCTTCCCCAACCCCCGGGCATAACTTATTAACCTCCGATCTAAGGGAAGAACTCTGATTGGAGCACCCAGAGAAGGTTATTTTGACACTGAGAAAGAAGGCACAAAAGAAGGGTGGGGAGATCTGGTGCCAGTGGTGTGGGTTTCATGTGCACATGCACACACACTTGTGCACACACAGACATAACAACATACTTCCACACACAAGAACAGAAGGGACATCTCCTCGGGCTGCCAACAGACACCTCTTTCTGTCCTGTCCTGAGCACTGGGGAGGGGGTCACAGGCTGCCAACAGACACCTCTTTCTGTCCTGTCCTGAGCACTGGGGAGGGGGTCACAGGGAGAGATGTTTCTGCATGTCTTGAGTATGATACGCAGGAACAAGAGAGTGTCCAATGGGATAGAGGACGCACATCTGCAAGCAGGGACAGCCACCCTGCCACAGATAACTGGCCGTGCAGATTTCAGCCTCATCCTCCGGATGGGAACTTTGCCTGGCAGAGTCTGACTCCTCCGTCTTCTCCCGTGCCCTCTGCAGGCTCTGAGCCATGCAAAATGGCAAAGGGGCTACTGGGGGCTGATACAGAGGTAGAGGAGGAAGCAACTTGGTGGGCTGAGCAACTCTTGAGAAGGGTAGTCTTGTTCCCAAGGCTGCTGAGTACAAGGGAGCCAGAGGATGCTAAACCCCATTCTCCACCTGCTCTACTAAGGGCATCCAGGGTCCACGGAGCCATGACTGTAAGAAAGCAGATGTCATCTCTGGGGATCAGGCCCCTGTGCTTACAGTAACTCCACGTCAACTGTCTCAGCACTTCTCTGTGCCTTCCTTGGGATGCAATAGCTAGTAGGGCCTGTCCCACCCTCAAGGAGTGAGAAGGTACCAGTGCCAGGACAGCAGTATATTCTCTAGCTGACCATGCTGAGGGTCACAGCCTCCCCCAGAGTTCTGCAAAAGGAAGGGGCCGAAAGCCCAGCTCCCAAACACTGGGACTGTGGGCCATCGTGTCTGTGAGCAGAATGTGGATACAGGACTACAGCTAGGCAGAGCAGGGGCTGGTGGGAAACAGGAGAGTCTGGGACCTGGAGATACTACTGAGGCAACCCATTAGAGTGGCAGCTCCAGGGGGTACATGGGAATATTCATGCCCCAAGGGAGGAACATACCCACACTTGTGGGTGTGGGAATCCAGGAACCCCACCGCAAGGCTCTGGTACCCTTTGACAGTGTCACTGTGGCCTTGTGGGATCAGGCAGAGTCCTACCTCGCTCTCTTATTTGCTCCCACCTTAGAGTGACTTCCTTGAGTCACAGGTAATCACCTGGCACTTGCCAGGAATTCCTGGGAGAACCTGGGAATAGAGACAGAGGGTCAACTCTGGCTTTGGGGTAGGAGTAAGAGATCTAAGAGAGGAACTTAGGACAGGATGACTTCCAGGAAGCTGGGGCATTGTGACACTTCAGCCATACCATTGGAGAGGGGGCGTTGGCCCAGGAGGCCTCTCCCTCCCCCCCCCCTCCGCGCCCCGTTTGAAATGCTTCTGTGTGCAGTAGACGATAACGTTGTCGTTGGCCGTGTGCAGCGCCAGCATTAGCTCTCAGCTGGGCCCTAATCTGATTAGAACACTCCTTGGCCAACCTTCTCCTTCTGCAGATGCTCCTGGGAAACACAGGAGATTCTCCTAGCTTCCTTAGTTCATGGGCTCAGTCAGAGCCCAAGAAGTATTCGGGCTAGTGAGGAACAGTGCCCTACCCGGGGCTCCTGGCCCCTCCACAGATGACAACACACTGGCACCGAGAGATGATTTCTTCAGTTGTGCTGAGAAATGAAACCTTGCATAACCCTGTGAAACCACAAGAAGAGAAAAACACACAAGGCCACTGCACTGCAGCTGGGCCCTGGGGCTCTGCCTCCCTCTTACTGTCAGGAAGGTGGGGCAGGCAGGTTCTGCTAAACACAAGAAAAAGGTTTACTGGAGTGGCATCTGTTTCATGTTCCCTGAAGACCCACCTCTGTCGACAACAGTGGCGTTTACTCAAGGGCCGTAGGCTCTTTGTCATTCTATTCTGGTCTTGAGGAGAACTTAACTGGGCTGAGCTGAGCACTTTCTGGGGCCCTACTTCACCCAGAGCTAGAGGCGGGTGATTGCAGTGCCCCTCCACTGTGAGTCTCTGAGGGGTTCTATAAGTGAGGGCCCAGGCTCCCAGTCATCACAGCAGACATGCCAGGGCAGGTTTGTGGGGGCTGTTACTGTGAACGTGGCATTAGAGGCTCCAGAGGTCTACAAAGAGTTATTTGCTTTACTATAGAAGTGTATGTTTTAAGCCAGGTGTTTGGAGGTCAAGACAGAGACAGAGGGAATAGTTATAGACTGGCATGGGATGTGCCGTTCTTTATCCTGGGTGCACCCCAGACATTAAGCTATTAGCCAAAGGCCCAGACACACAGGTACAAACAGACATACATATGCAAACCCAGCCACTCAGATAAACAGACAAGTGGATACGTGCATAGACTCTCTCTCTCTCTCTCTCTCTCTCTCTCTCTCTCTCTCTCTCTCACACACACACACACACACACACACACACACACACACACACACACACCTGTCTTCCCAGAGCTCTGCCATTGCCTCCTTTTCACAGGTTCTCACTCAGCCTGTTCTGCCATTTAGGTCACGTCCATAGACCCATTTGAGTTTCTGACACGTCCTTGAGAGTGGTGGCCCTGACATTCCTGGCCCAGGCCTGATGTGAGTGACTCCTGCTCTCTGCTCTACTCTAAGTCTCTTTGCTACCTGCTGGAAAGCTAGAGGCTCTGAGGACCTAGATGCCAGCCCCATTACAGGCCTAGGCAGGGGATGGCCATACCAGGAGAAGCTCAACAGATGCTTGCCCTGTGGCGGATGAGCCTGAGGGCAGGGAGCTCCTGAGGGCTCAGCCACTCCCGAACAAGTTTTCTCACGGCACCTAAAGGCCGGAAAGGAAACAGATGGTAAGAGTATTGAGGTAAAGGTGTCTCCCTGGGAGTCCTTCACGGTGTGTAGAGGGGTGAGAAAGGCTCACTTGGACGTGAGCAGGCATACCTGAACACCTTCAGGGCTGTGGCCTTCACCAGGAGTCTAAATGGAAGAAGGGCATGGATAGGGATCAACCCTCACTGAGACATGCCCAGTAACAAGAAGGAAGAGTGTGCCAGTGTTGGTCTGTTTCCTCTGGACACTAGTGAAAGGTTCAAATAAGCACAGGGGGGTAGGGGAGGGGGATGGGAATGAACCAAGCAAGAACTAAGGAAGACGCTTCACAGGCCAGGGAAAGAGGCTGAAGAGCATGAAGGTGGGTTGCCCCATGATGAGGCCCTGGGGTAGACTCTGCCCTTCTCACATCTGGTGTCACACGTTAGCTGGGCATACTCGTGGGGTACCGTCTGCTATGTTTCCTCACGTGATACAGTGTAGAGTGACCAAAGCAGAGTCACAACCACCACCATTCACAACAGCCGAGACACGCAGCCAGCCTGGGAATCTACGGCCGATGAAGAGAACGTGGTCCGGACAGTGGGCTACTCTCCAGCCACAGCAAGGAATGAGATCCTGCCACTTATGCCGCGTGGACAGAACTGTAGGCCATTAGGATAAAGGAAATCAGCCAGACACAGAGAGACAAATGCCACAAGCACTCACCCAGATGTAGACTATTTAAAAAGGCAATCTCAAAGAAACAGAGAGCGGAGTGGTGGCTATCAGAAGATAGGAAGGGAGTGTGAGCAACAAAATACTGTTAAGGAGGATTAAGTTCGGGTTGCCTGTGGCACAGTCAAAGGATGTGACCACTAGTGTTATCAACCCGACATAATCTAAAGTCACCTTGAGGGCAGGCCTTCTGGGTGCCTGTGAGAGGTTATCTTGAGGGCATTAACTGATATGGGCCCACCATGGGTGGCACCATTCGCTGGCTGAGACCCTGGACTGCATAATTGGAGGAAGGAATGCATTCATTCCTTCATCATTTTCTGTTCTCGATTATGGAAGCGATATGACCAGCTGCTTCAAGTCCCTGCCACCTTGATTTCACGACCACGGAAGACTGTACACTTAAACTGTGAGCCAGAATAAACCCTGCGGTGGGTGGCTTTTGTCGGAATATTTTATCACAGCGACAGAGAAAAGAACTAAGACAGATGCTCCCGTTTACAGCAGTGTAGTCTATACTTCTTGAGTCTGTTGAGAGGAGGCTATGAGAGAGGCTGTAGCAAGGGACTCAGCCTTCCAGGTCTTTCCTGAGGGCAACGAGGGCCCTATCTGCCTAGAACCAGTCTTGACTGGAGGACACAGCCCATTCTAGCAACACTGGGCTTCCTTTGCTGAATGCTTAGAGTCTGCATTATCCTAAGAATGTGGCATTGAACTGTTAATAGTGATACTCATTTTTTTTTTCAATACAGGGTTTCTCTGCATAGAACTGGCTGTCCTAGAACTCACTCTGTAGACCAGGCTGGCCTCAAACTCAGAGATTCTCCCACCTCTGCCTCTTGAGCTCTGGGATAGGTGTGTGTCACCATACATGACTTTTTTTTTTTATTATGTATACAGAAGAGGGCACCAGATCTCATTGCAGATGGTTGTGAGCCACCATGTGGTTGCTGGGAATTGAACTCAGGACCTCTGGAAAAGCAGTCGGTGCTCTTAACCTCTGAGCCATCTCTCCAGCCCCATGTGACTTTTTTTTAAAACATTTTTTTTAAGGAATGAGAAGATGAAGAGGCATATACATTTGGTTTGGTTTTTTTTTTTTTTTTTTTTTTTTGCTAAGAGTCTACAGTTTGTATAAGCCAAGGCTAAAGTCTTGTTGAGTGAGAGGCTGAGAGTGAAGGGCTGGTTTAATAAGGAGTAGTCCCTGTCACCCCACTGCTACTGTAGCCCAGATGCTCCTGGGCCCCCTGGATGCTGACTGGTTACTAGCCATGCTCTGGTTACCACTGTCCCCATGTGACATTGTTGCAAAGGCACAGGAGCCCATGATGGTCAGAGGAGAGCAAAGAACATTGCTCTGTCACAAGTCAAATATATCAGACAAGTGCCCAACCCCTGGAGCCTGGAGCCTGACATTGGGTCACAAGTTGAGGAAATATCACATTTACCTTTACTACAATCCTGCCCATTTTCTTGGCTCCCCAGGTTCATAGACTATCCTGTCTATGCCCAGATGGTCTTGAGTCTGCCATAGAGTACAAAAGTCCATGGTGACCACATGGAGGGGTAATAAGGAGGACTACCAAAGCACCAGGCATGCAGAGGAAGGTTTCCTAGACCTTCTAACCCAATCCACCTGCTAAACACATAACAACAATGGTCACACCAGCCCACAGACATGATGAGCGGCCTGCAGGATGGAGAGAAGTAATAAACAGACTGCACAGCAACAGACACCTGAAGCAAGTGTGAAAAAGAAAGGTGAGCTAGGAGGAAAGAGGGTAATGGCTAATCTTAGTCTGATTGGATCTGGGAACAACTAAGAGACACACCTCTGGGTAGATCTTCAAAGATATGTCCTGTACTCCTTAGCTGAGACAGAAAGGCCCTTTCCCCCAGACATAGAGAGGCGAGAGGTGCTTTTCACGTGCCTGCCTCTGTGCCTTGCTGGCAAGTGCATCCTTACGTTGCTGCTTCTGCTGATGCCATAATCATTGGAAGCCAGTTTCTTTGGCCATCTCACATGGACTAAAGGTCAGCTCTTCAGGAATCCGTCACACCTTCAGTGCCAGATGGGGACCACTGAGGATTCCAGCCTCAGGGACTGAGTAGCGGGCAGTTCTCAGTCTGTCCAGTGTGCAGACAGCCGTTGCTGGACCACCCCGGCCTGCTTTCTATTAGACAATCTTTAGTAATATGTTCACTCTCTCAGTTCTGTTCCCCTATAGAACCCTGACTGGTACAGAGTTGGTGGAATGACAAGTGGGTTTCCAATGATCTGAGGGGAGAGACTCAAAGCAGTAGCAGCCAGTCAACTCAGAAGCCCAGCCAGGCTGAAAAACTCCAGCTGTTTTTCCTTTGGTTTCTGTTTTTGTTTTCAGATTTACTGATTTTTAAGTGTGTGTATATGTATGGGTATGTGCACAGGAATTCAGGTGCCTATAGAGGGCAGAACATGGAGTGGTTTTCCCTCGAGCTGGAGTTACAGGTGGCTATGAGTCATCCTCCACAGGTGGTGGGAAGTGAACTTGGGTTCCCCTGAGAGCAGTACACACTCTTAACTGTTGAACCATCTCCCCAGCCTACAAAATCTGGTTCTTAATTCTTGGTTATCCTATGGCTTGAGTGTGACCTCTAAATAATCAGGCACAGGAATCTTAGTTCCTCCACGCAGCAGTGTTGGGAGGTGCTTGGGTAACTGAGGCTGATCTCTCATGGGAATGTGTTAGCTGTAGCAGAGGTCTTGCACATGCGTACTTTCTCTATCTTCCAGCTTCTACCACCTTACAAAGCATCAGGAGGCCATCTCCAGCCATGGCCATGTGGCCTTGAACTTTCCTGCCTTGGAGTCTGTGAACCTAAGTAATCCTCTTTCTTTATTATATATCATGTATCAGACAGTCCTTAGAAAGTGGACTCATGGCTTGGCCAAGATTGAGAGTCACGTTGACAGTTTATTACCGAGGTAGAAGATAGGCCTAAAATCAGACAGTGGACAACTGATTGAAGCAAATCCTGAGCCAAGCCAGTGTTTACACTCCAGCCACAAGACTATGTGAGAAAAGTAAGCGAGAAGGCTCTAGAAGAAGAGCTAAAGACTTCATCACCACAAGACTGGACACACACCCCTACCCACCCTGCGATGATCTATTCCATGTACCTAGATTTGGCATTTGTAGTGGCCAAGAGATAAAAAACAAACTAAACTAAACTAAACACCTCCTCCTGGCCCCCTTGGTCTTTGCCACCTGTGAGAAGCAGAGTCCTATAGCTCAGATCTCTGCTTCTCCAGGCTAGGGTCTGGCACAGAGCCATAAATACCAGGACACTGACCCCCTGGGTTGCAAAATCTTGATTGGGAGGCCCAAATGTAAAGCCAGGTTGGCTGGAAACAAAGGAACATGAGGCACTCCCTGGGTGGCCTGGCCTGCCAGGGAGGCTCTTGGCAGCCCAAGTTTTCAGTCCCAGCTCTGGCCTTCTTGGCTTTGGTTTCAGAGACCTTAAGTGCAAAGGGAAACTGATACTGTCACCCCATATGGCCAGTCTGAAGTGTGAAATGGCATATGGCCCTAACAGGAATTCAGGTGTAGCCTCAAAGTCTGTGTCAGAGACACCTCACCTGAACCAACTGAGCATGGGCTTGTAGGAACAGGTGGGCTTTCCAATGCAGGAAGCAACCAGTATCACAGGGAAGGCAGGGCAGTGGGTTCTCCACTCTGTGGTAGGTGATCCATTTGGCAAAGGTCTGGTAGGCCCAGATGGTAAGAGGCCTGGATATCGGGCTAAATTTGGACTTGGATGGAAAGGGAAGTGTTCAGGAGGCCTCTACCGAATACTAGCCTGCCATTGGCAATCATAAAATAAATTAATAAAACACACACATACACACACACACACACACACACACACACACACACACACACTTAAACCATAGTGCTCAGGAAATGGTGGCCTCGGTTCTAGAATTCTGGGAGCCAGTTGGATGTGACTGGGCTTTAGGCTTGGGCAGGTTAATCCCTCACATCCTGTTCTCCAAGACTCCTCCCTCCCTGGCCCTGATTCCCACCTCATAAGGGTGATTTCCACAGAAACCCCCAGGCATCCAACATGGTCTGCCCCTGCAGGTGGACCAGCCTGGTGCCACCCGCGCATGGGACAAATGGAGCTGCACTTTGGCCAGGAACCTGCACAGGTGGGGAGCTGGCCACCCTGCCCAGGGTGAGGAAAAGAAGCTATTTTGGGTTGAAACCCAGGCTGTGTGGATGTTGTCTACAAAGAGCTACCCGCAGCCTGGGGAAAACCATCTGCCCTAAAGAGCAGGCTGAACACTTCAACGAACAGCCTTCAAACTCAGTCCCTCAAAGTTCTGTGGAGGCCTGTCTAGGACCGACCACTCCAACCTTGTCATCAGCCTAGCTTAGGCCCTGCTGTCATGGGGCCTGAGCAGCTGTAATTCAAGCACAGGCTTGCCTTCCTTGTCTGCTTCACCTCAGAAATCTGAAAGGGAGGCTGGAAAGTTAAATCTCATCTTGGAAACCCAGGAGTCTTGCCTTACAGAAATGGTAAGTGGGGTAGTCAAGAGCAGCTGGGATGAGGTACAGGTGATGCACTACTCCCAGTTCTGCCTCAGGTGGCAAGGATACCAGGCCTGGTTCCACACGCTCTTCCCTAACAGACACAATGGGGACCTGCCATCTCTACTTGAGTCAGCTCTGTCCAGTCCTAGAGGTCTCCAGATGTTCCCGGTGCCTCTGTGTATGGACACCCAAGGAAATAGAAATGGCTAGGGTCCCTTTAGGGAACTCTAGTTTCACTACTCATACACTCCCCATGAGATGGCTCATCTGCCCTCAGAACCCACCTCTCCTCCAGCCTGGATGCTCACCCTGAGAACTGGCATGGGACCAGAAATTAGCCAAAGGATCTCAACTTAGGGCTTGGGAAGCGGGTGCTCCCAGTCTCCTTGCTGTCCGTTCAGAGTATTCATTATTGCAGCCTGGCACTGCCTAAGCTGACTCCCCACCAGCCCACCTCTCTGGATGGTGGCCCCAGCTGTGATCCAGCTGGCCACTCACTGAGATAATTGCAGCCACCTTGCTTCTGACAGTAAAGTGTCACCACCTGTCAACTAGTCTATGGCGACCCTGACATCCTCCCAGCTGCTATGGACATCCCCATAGCAGCTTTACGGTCACCCCTAGCTCTCAAAAATCAGTCACGCCGAGCTTGGTAGCAACGCTTTGTCACTGTCTCATCAGCCTGGGTTTGGGCCTCACCCAGCCTTGGTTTTCTCCTTGTGGTACTGGCGTTTCTCTGTATCCAGTTTGGGCTCTCCCTTCCCAGCCATCCTGAGAGTCATCCTAGAGCATGGGAGCAATGTCTCCTGAGGTCCCTGCCTGGACATGAAGTTCCACATCAGGGAGGGGTTGCCTAGATGAGGACTCTTCCCCATACATGCTTCCACTCTTCCTGGGTCCATGCTATTGTTCTTATAGGTCCTGTCTGGGCCTGCCAGATCTGCAGCACAAAAGTCCTTCCTCTCCCGTGACACATGCTGCAACATGGATGAACCTTGTAGACGGTACACTGAGTGAAGTCAACCATGTGACGGAGCACATGCCCAGATAGCTCTGCTCACCCAAGGTGTCCAGTGCCATCAGTCTCATGGAGAGGTAGGAGAAGGTTGTTAAGGGCTGAGGAGGAAATCTGGGGAGCTGGTGCTTAACCAGACAGGGTTTCAGTTTTGCAAGCCGAAAAGACTTGTGTGGTTGGATGTTGTGCTGGATATTTTTATGTCACCCTGACGCAAGTGATAGTCATCTGAGAAGAGGGAACCTCAATCGAGAAAACACCTCTGTAAGATCAGGCTGCAGGCAAGCTTGTAGGGCATTTTCTTAGTTAATGATTGATGGGCAAGGGCCCAGACCATTGTGGGTGGTGCCATCCCTGGGTTGGTGGCCCTGGGTGCTATAAAAGCAGGCTGAGCAAGCCATGGGGAGCAATTAAGTAAGCAGCACCCCTCCATGGCCTCTGCTTCAGCTCCTGCCTCCAGGTTCCGGCTCTGTTTGAGTTCCTGTTGTGACTTCCTTTGATGATGAACTATGATGTGGACACATAAGCCAAATAAACCTTTTCCTCCTTAGCTGCTTTGGTCATAGTGTTTTGTCATAGCAATAGTTAACTCTAACTAGGACAGATAGGATGGACACATAGCACTGTAAGTTGTTTTTTTAACACCTCTGACCTATATACTTTAAAGTGGTTAAGATAATGAATTTTATTTATTCCTTTGTTTTTTAATTTCATATGTATGTATGTATGTATGTATGTATGTATGTATGTATGTGTGTGTGTATTTTGGATTTTCAAGACAGGGTTTCTCTGTGTAGCCTGGCTGTCCTGGAACTCACTCTGTAGAAAAGGCTGACCTTGCCGGGTGGTGGTGGCGCACACCTTTAATCCCAGCACTCGGGAGGCAGAGGCAGGCAGATCTTTGTGAGTTCGAGG
This sequence comes from Onychomys torridus, assembly GCF_903995425.1. Classification (NCBI taxonomy): domain Eukaryota; kingdom Metazoa; phylum Chordata; class Mammalia; order Rodentia; family Cricetidae; genus Onychomys; species Onychomys torridus. Next base: position 44,439,407 of record NC_050443.1, on the reverse strand, counting down.
CCAACCTGGTCTACAGAGCGAGATCCAGGAAAAGTGCAAAGCTACACAGAGAACCCTGTCTCAGAAAAAAAAGAAAGAAAGAAAGAAAGAAAGAAAGAAAGAAAGAAAGAAAGAAAGAAAAAAGAAAGAAAGAAAGAAAAGGCTGACCTTGAACTCAGAGATCTGCCTTCCTCTGCCTCCCTAGTGCTGGGATTAAAGGCATGTGCCACCACCGTCTGGCTTATATGTATTTTCTAAGAACCATTAAACACACACACACACACACACACACACACACACACACACACACACCCCAAAATAAACAAAACAAAATAAAAAAAAACAAAAATAAAAAAACACTAGACTTTTTACCGCTGCTACAAAGCCACAAAATAAACACTTTACAGGAGGAGAGACTCATTTGAGCTCATGGTCTAAAGGTGTCGGTGCATAGCCGCCTGGCTCCATTCGGTGGCCCTGTCGTGAGGCTGAATTTCACAGCTGCAGGACTGTGTGACAGAGAACAAGAGAGACCTGGGTCAAGGTTCAGTTTATTTCCCCGAGGCCTCACCTCTGGAAGTTTCTATTACCTGCCAGTAATGCCATCAACTAGGAACCCATCAGTGACTAATCCATTTGGTCAGAGCCCTCAGGAGCCAGCAAGTCACCCTCATGGATTTGCTCCACTAGCTGAGGACTGAGTCTTCAGCACATGAGCCATCCAAAGACACTTGATATCCAGACTGTGATGCCTCCCTCAAAGAGTCCTGCCTCTCCCCAGTTGGCTGCCCTGGAATCCATTCCTCCCTGCCTCTCAGTATGACCATACTGACAGACCACAGAGGCAAGCAAGTTCCAAGAGATCAGCATTATCTTGCTAGACTCCTGTCCCTCTTGAGACCATATGTGGCCACCAAGTCAGATGACAATGGTCACTTCTGTGGGCATGGTATGTTCACAGGAGCCTGCAGCTCCCACACCTCCTCATCGTACGTGTAAGGTCCCCACCCTTCTTCATCTTCAGACAACAGCAAGCAGGAGCTATAAGCTACTTATGAGCCTAATCCTCCAAACCAGCCTTTCTCACTCTTCCTGCCCACCTGCCCCAGCTGCCTGGAGGCTGCAGGGGGACCCTCTTTTTCATATTTGGATTTAATTGCTCTTCTCTTTTCTTCATGAGAGAAGTATTCAAAACAGACTGTTCTCCCAGCTCCAGGCCCCTGGGACTTCTCACAGGCCAAGATGCTGCATCAGGCAGCAGGCCCTCTCCCCTCAAAATCCCTCCCGATTGTGACTGCTTTGCCAGAGTTGGGGCTACCTGGTACCTGGGGTTGGCCCTGGGTGCTGGCTTCTGGCAAGCAATACCATGCAAAGTTGAGTGTCTGAGAGAGGAGGTAGGGTCGTGCACAGGGAGAGAGGACCAGGAGAGAAGGCAAACCTCCAGGACTATCTGAGATCTGCATCAAGGATATTAGTAAGGCATTGGATACAGACAAGAGTCTTACACAAGGGCTTCCCCCTGAGAGTGGAATACAGTTTGTGGGGAAGGAGAAAGGGTAATCCATTGACGCCTATTCCTGAGGTAGGAGTAGGTGTCTGAGGACAGGGAGAACCCTCTACACTCCCATCTCCAGCTCCATCTACTTTCCATTTGCTTCCAAAGCTGATTCTTTCTCATGGTAAGGCATCTTGAGCCATGTGAGAAGAAGGCTCATCTCAGACTTCATTCTGTAGCAGCCTCCTTGACTCCCACCAGTCACAACACTGCCTGACAATTGGGAGCAGATTCTCTAAAAGGCAGGGGAACATTCTTGCAGACAGGGTCAGTTGAGTGGCAGGCTGGGTGGATGTACATTCTCTTAGACACAGGCCAGAGCTTGGGGTCAAGTATCCTGGGATTCTTTATGCTTCAACCCTTGGAATTTAAGTTTTATAAATGAAGTTGATGGTACAGGGGAGAGTCCATGAGGGCCTCCTGAGCTCATATCCTCCTACCTCTAATAAAGGCTGGGGACCACCCATCCCTCCCATCCCAGTGCTTAGGAATCTTTACTAGGCAGGGCTCAGGCCTGCCTAGTTCACAAAGGTTGGATACATGGAATCTCACACGTACAAGCCAAAGCCTAGCTACCTAAGAGACCTGTACCTGTCTTACAGGTACTCTTGAGCCCAATAATGTGTGATTTTTCAATAGTATACCAAAAAGCTGGGCATGATAGCACTCACCTATAAACTCAGCACTGAGGAGTCTGAGACAGGAGGATTTAGAGATTGAGGCCAGCCTGAACTACATAGCTACACCCAGCCTCAAACCAAACAAACAGCTATGCTCCTATATCGTGTCTCTAGCACCCTCCTTGTGCCTGGCTTCCCTTCTCTTTCTTAGGAACAAACCAAACAGCAGCAGCGTGGTCCTGCCCAGAGTCTCTCACCTGCTTTCCACTACCTGCCCCTCCACCCCCCACCTCCCCACCCCCACCCCCCACCCACCCGTGAGCAGTTGCCAAAGCAGCCAAGCCCACAAAAGGGATTCCAGTGCTGCGGGTAACTTGAGAGTATCCAACCTGAACTCCAAGATTCCTGTGATTTCCCAAATCCAGCCTATGGGTCTGACTTAGGCGCCTGACAGCAGGCACAAGCTGCCCCCAGCACGGTCTCTGTAGCTCCACAGTGGCCAGGTTGACACCTGCAATGCGCGGTGTTTTAGATAGCCTGCCATAGTTCTTCCTGCCGAGCCAAATGAGGCTGCATTGTCACCTGTCCCCCAGCTTCCCGAACAGTGTCTGAAGTTCGGTTCTTGTGTTTTGCTTTGCTCTGGGTGTTAGAAATGAGCCCTGCCCCCAAGGCCAGTGCGAGCGATGGAAACAGGGCTGGGCTTTCCATCTGCCTTCAGCTCAGGGAGTTCCTAGATGGCCCCTCCCACCCTCATGCCCTACCTCCTGCCCAGGGAGCCGGCTCACAAGCCCCTGGGGACCCATCTGGCTGCTTGTTTGGGTGAGAGCCCTGTGTTTAGAGGCCCTGCAGGCAGCCCTGGCAGAGCGAAGGCTGTGCCAAGTGGGTGTCGAGCAGCAGCTGGGCACACAGTCCACAGGCCACACTGCAGGAGGCGCCAGACCTCCCCCTGTGCCCCTGGGGAGCCACCTCCCTAATAATTCCTCCCCTGGTTCCCTGGGGAAGGGTGGGAGAGCACAGGATAATTGTCACAGATCATGTGCTGGAGAGAGAGCCACATAGACCTGAGGCTGGGGGAGGTGGGGTGGGGGGCGTGGAAGCAAGCGATGAAAACAGCCCTTTGTCTGCAGCCTCCATACACTGGGCTTGTGTTTCTGCTTTATGACAATTGGGTGAAACATTAGACCAGGGCATCAATTATTCAGATTTCACTGTGAGGTCAGAACATAGCCGCTCAGAGGGAGTCAGGTCCACGGGAGGCTGAGGAGACTCAGCTAAGCTGCAGAGCTGGGCCTCAGCTCCACACCCCCAGGTCCCAGCTGCTCAGCAACCATTAGGATAGCCTCCTCTACTAGTACCAACCAAGGCTTTTCTACAGCCTCTCCAGGCATCTGGGTTGCATGGAGCATGCCCAAAACGTAAATCCACTGTCTGTCAGAAACTGCAGCCTAGAAAACTCCCTGGGGCTCAAGGAGCTTGGTGACCTGATACAACATACAGAAGACACACACAGCACAGACACACACGTTCATTCACAGATACACACAAGACACATATAAGTGTGCACTCGCATGCATGCATGCACGAGCACACGCGCGCGCACACACACACGCAGCAGCTGCAGCAGCATTTATCTCTCTCATTCTGTCTATTTGCTCTGAGCTTCTGTCTAATCCTTGGCTTGGCCCACAAGCCCTCAGCATCTCACAAAAGCATCAGTGGGGTGTGGCCAGGCTATGATCCACCCTGTCCGTCACCTACCTCTCTCTTGAAACCACAAGCTTCCCTGGAAGCCCTTCAGCTTGCCCTGTGGTCTGAGCAGGCTGTGTCTTCACTCCATTCACCAAGTTTCCTGTTTGGCCCCCTCCCCTTTACCTCCCTATGGAGTTTTGAAAAGGATTTCTTTCATTTCCACAGATTTGGAGTCTCTACACATGTCTCAGTGTGACCAATTTCTCTTTTAATGCCTTTGTGGTCAGACATATTTTCCATAGGATTCCCGGCTCTCTTCAGTGTCTTGAGACTTCTTTGGTGATCTTGGTATGTCTGTTTTAGTGAATGTGGAAATCAGGCACCTTCTGCATCTGAGGGATGAAACACCGCATCAGAGTGTCCTGGTCAAGCAAACTGCCAGTGCTCGGGTCTCCAGGAGCAGGCAGAGATGAGGTGGCCCTGAGCATCTCAAAGCTCTGCTATTGTGAACATGTACATTAAAATGACATCTTCCAGAGCTGGAGAGATGGATCAGTGGTTAAGAGCACTGACTGCTCTTCAGGAGAACCTGGGTTCGATTCCCAATACCCACATGGCAGCTCACAACTGTCTGTTGCTCGAATTCCAGAGGATACGGCACCCTCACAGACATATATGCAGGCAAAACACCAGTGCACATTAAATAAATTAAAAAAAAAAAAAATGGCATCTTCCTCTGCTTGGGTCCCCAAGTGCATCAGGCTGGGTGCTTAAAGAACAGACGCTTTCTTGCTCATCTAGAGGCTAGGAAGGGTGCTGGCATGGCTGGGTAATAGTGTATGTAGCTCTATTTCCTGGTCATGAGTGGCTGCCTTCTCCTTGTGTGCCCACACAGCACACACATGTGGGACAGAGGGGAGACACATGACTACTCATGCTTTTGCTGTTTGTAAGAGCACACACAAATCCTTCCATCTCAGACTCTACTCCTACAGACTCACTCAACCTCAGTGACTTGTTCAAGCTCCTGGATGTAGATGTAATCACATTGGTGGGCAGAATTACAACACAAGGATTTTCTGGAAATACACTTTAGTCTATGCCAGACGTTTCTGGGTGTTGTTGTTATTGTTTGTTCTAGGCTGGGTCTCCCTAGGGAGCATATGTGACCTGGAACGCCTTGGTTTTTCCTGCCCTTGCCTCAGCATGCTAGGAATACAGGTGAGCACCACGCCCTGCTCTGGCTATGTCTTTTTTGTTTTGTTTTGTTTTTTATAAAGGACACTTTTAGCCAGATGTGGGTGTGCACACCTTTAATCCCAGCACTCAGGAGGCAGAGGCAGCCATATCTCTGAGTTTGAAGCCAGCCTGATCTACATAGTGAGTTCCAGGACAATCAGGGGTATGTAGGGAGTTCCTGCCTCAAAAACAAAACAAAACAAAAAACAAACAAACAAAAAAATGAAAAAGGACATTTTTATTTCATGTAATTCCTCTCGTTATGTTTATTAATAATTCTCTTTCTGAGGTCTACTTTATCCAATATTAATGAATCAATTCAGACAGCCAAGGTCAGTGTTCCCATGATCCATATTTCTGTATACTTTGACAGTTCGTCTCCTGGGGTTTCTCTTTAAAACTTATTTATAGATACAATTAGTGGGCAGCAAATTGCAGTTAGCATTAAAATGTGCTAGAATGGTCTGGGGGTGTGGCTCAGAAGCCATGCTCACCCAGCTGGAACTGAATCAACTCTCGAAATGTGTCTTCTGACTTCCCCATGTGCGCCACGGCACACCCTCCCCCAAACCACCACACAAGACCCACCTGCCCCTGCTTCCTGAGTGTCAGGGTTAAAGGCACCACAACCAGCTGGGGGGGGAAAATTAAACAAGAAAAAGTTGGTTTTGCCTCCAGCACTTTTAAAGATACACATTTAATTGTTTTCTGCCTACACTGTATCTGATGGATATTATTATTTTCTTCCCTGTATGCAATATGCCTTAAAATAAAAAATAAAAAAAAAAAAGACTTCAATAGACTTAGAACGGTTTTAGGTTCAAACCAAAATTGGAGGAAGGCGCCAAGATTTCCAAGGAGCCCCTCTGAGACACATACTCTGCTTTTCTCACGTCAACGTTGCCCATGTGGAGTCAGTGTTTAGAGGAAAATCTACAGCTGCAAATGTGTTTTAAAAAGAAGAGTGGGGTGAAGCTTGCAGGAGCTGGGAGTGAATATGTTCAAAATATATTAGAAAATTTTAAAGAATTAATAAACATATTTTTAAACAGGAAAGGGATGGGGGTGGAGTTTCCATGACTAAAGCACTTGCTATACGTGAGTGAGGACCAGAGTTTGGATCTCCAGTACCCGTGAAAATGTCTGGTGGGCAGGTGGGCATAGCAGCTCACCAAGATCCCAGACTCAGTAGGCAGAGGGATCACCAGAGCAAGTTAGCTAGCTAGACTGGCCACATGGGCAAGCTCTGGGATCAAGTGAGACTCCTCGTCAACACAGAAGGTAGAAAACAGTTGAGGAAGATGCTTAGTGTCAACCTCTGGCCTCTGAGTGCAATACCCACACACAGGCAAACAGAAATATGCGGGGGGGGGGGGGCGCGCGCGCGCACACACACACACACAGATAACCTCACACCAAAGACAAGATTTCTACTCTAAGAAACCCAAAAAGTAGAGAACACACAACACAAATTAAGCAGAGAAAGAAAATAATAGAAAATAGAGATGAAACCGAGAATAGGAAAGAAAGGCAAAGAAATCAAGAAAGCAAAAGCTGGCTTTAAAAAAAAAAAAGTCTGGTCAAGAAAAACTTTCAAAAAAAATTTAAAAAGGAAGGAAAGGAGAGTCAAGCACTGTAAAAGAAGAACTGATTTCCAACCTGGTGCCAACCAGAGGGTCATGAACTAATGCTGTGAATGATGGCGTGCCACCAGACTGGGTCATTCAGAGGAAATGGGCCAGTTTGGGCAAGAGGCAACGTTTTGAAGTTTGGCCTAAGAAGACATGAAAACATCTAAATTAGCTTACACATAACCAAGTAAAAGACTGAGTTAGAATCAAGGATATTCACACAGAGGAGCACAGGGTCCAGTGTCTGAGCTCTCCCAGTGTTCAGAAACACCCAAGTCCTGCACAAACACATCCAGGAAAACATGAAGGTGGAACACTGGTGGTTCATTCTTTGAGGCTGTTGTTGGTTTAATTCCAAAATTAAAGATATCACAAGACTGCTATAGGTCAGTATCCTTTATAGGGCTCAGTACTAACAGTACTTACTCTTCCATCAGAGGACTGGAGTCTAGTTCCCAGCACCCTGGTCAAATGGCTAATTGTAACTTCAGCTCAGGGGGATCTGAAACATACATAAACCTTTAGATTGGGTGGTGAATCCTCAGACATGATGCTTAAAACACAAGAGACAAAGGAACAAGTAGGCTCGTGTTTTAAGTCACAGTTTAAAACCCATGTGCATTAAATGACACTTCAAATGATAGGGCGAACCTATTTTTTTTTTAAATCATATAGAGTAATTGATAGTGTCAAGTACCCAAAAAATATACACTTAAAAATCCTGCCAGGGCCGGGCATGGTGGTGCAAGCCTTTGATCCCAGCACACTTGGTAGGTAGAGGCAAGTGGATGGCTGAGTTCGAGGCCAGCCTGGTCTACAGACTGAGTTCCAGGACAGCCAGAGATACACAGGGAAATTCAGTCTTGAAAAACAAAAACAGCAACAAAGAATCTTTTAGGCCACACAGTTGAAAAATAAATGGCAATAAAGGATTTCTGTAGGCATTCCTGAAAGACACGCAGACGATTAGGAGAATGAAGCTGTCTCAACACTGTTGGCCACCCGGAAGGGCATCACAGCAATGAGATGCCACCTCACAGTCAAACAGCTCTGTGGGAAAGGACAAGCAGCGGCACAAATGTGGAGAGCAGAACCGTTGTGTACCGTTGAGGACCAGTGTGAAACATCACAAGCAATGGAAACATGGCGTCACTGTGGCCAACTCTACTCACAGGCATAGACCAACATGAAGGAAAAATGTAGCCACAACAACTCCGCTGTGATGAGCACCCCGCCCTCCTCCCCCTGCCAGATCAATCAAATAGCCATAGGGGAAATAATTCAAATGTCTGACAGATGACAGAATAAGGTGTGGTATGATGTTATATGAAGAAGCACTATTCCATCAAAAATGAGGAATTAAGTTGTGAAATGTGTGAAAATGTGAATACGACTTCAGGAAAGGTAGCTGGTGAAAGAAGCCAGATACAAAAGTGCATGTGTGTCGCCTTTGTGTGACATTGGTTTGAATAGACAACTTCATGACAACAGAAAGCAAATCAATAGTTTTCAGGGACTAGAGTCGGGGGAAATGGCTTGGTCACTGCTAATGGGTACAGGAGTTTTGCTTTGTTTTTGTGGAATTTTAATACATGGTCTCACTATGCTCAGGCTGGCCCAGAACTAATATGTAGCTGAGGCTAGCCTGCACATCTGGAGTACTACCACTTGTACTACCATGCCTGGCTACCACTGTAACTTTAATGTTTAAGCTGTAAGGTACGTCCTTAAGATGGACCGTGTGAATGAAGCCAGGCATATTTTGTAAGATAAAATAGAATGGATAGTGTGAACTCAGGGATTTTATTTTTTCTCTTGCACAACTCTTTTGGTGACTCTGCCTTCTTTTTTATTGCATATGGGGTTTGGGGATTTTCTTTTCTACCTTTACAAGAACAAGAGGATGGCAGAGACAGCCTGGGACTGTGATGGCAATTGGTTGAATGTAGGGACCAGCTTGAAGGAAACTGACACACAAACTATATTGTGCCTGTCAATCTACGAATGTAGTGTGTTTTCTGGTTTCTTTAGGCCTCATTTCTTTCATCAGTGTCTTATCATCTTCAGTACATACATCCTGAACATCCTGAACATGTCTTGTCTTATTTATAGAAAACGTTGAATTCGGGGAACTATTGTACATAACAATTCCTGTAATTTTGTTTTCGATGTTGCTAACATGTAGATACACTGTTGTTTTTTCTACATGTGTGGTTTTTGTTCTTATACCCCGAATAAAGCATTTATTCATTTCTTTATTGTAAAATCGCTTTATCCTAATTAACGCACAGATAAAAAACATCCCGCAGTTGGGTTAAGGAAGCCACTCAAACACAGGCCCAGTCTCCAACTCCACGCATCTCAGTGAACTCCTACACAGTGAAAACAGCCTTTGAAGTCATGGAGCCTCTCCTGGGAAACTCACTCTTAAATTCTAAGATGCTTTTGTAGCAGCTCCACTTTCTCCCTGTAAGGACGCCTCAGCTTTGTGCTGTAGGATCTGCACTCCGCATATCTGCAGGTATATGTATGGTAAAAGTGGACCTCTTAGCCTTGACCCTGGCCCCAGGGTCCGTTCAGTTCTTAACCATGTGCTGGTGGCCATGGACTTTGTTTCTGTCAGCATATATCCATTGTGTACAGTGACGGATGTCTTGAGATACCTTCCTTTTCTTTTCTTTTTTTTTTTTGGGGGGGGGGAGGTTTCAAGACAGAGATTCTCTGTGTTGGCACCACAAATTATGATTGTGCATCTATCCATTTTTTCTTGTTCAGTTTTATAAGTTTCGTTTCCTTTAAAGCTCTGTTTCCAGGTAGACTAGCATTAGGCTCCTGTATCTCAGGGAGCTGTCTATTTCATCATTGCCTTGTGCTCTGGTTTTTCTCTTAGGAAGGTGCTCTAATTTGCAGATGTATCATTTTTATCCTCCTGTTTATATAATTCTATTTCTATAACTATATACTTTGGGTTTCTTATAGACAGCATACAACTGGTTCTTTTTTTAATGTTCATATAATTTCTTTTAAAGATTTATTTATTATGTATACAGAAGAGGGTGCCAGATCTCATTACAGATGGCTGTGAGCCACCATGTGGGTGCTGGAAATTGAACTCAGGACCTCTGGAAGAGCAGTTGGTGCTCTTAACCTCTAAGCCATCTCTCCAGCCCACAACTGGTTCTTTTTAAAATTCCATTTTCATTTCTTTTTGTGTTTTATTTATTTTATTTTATGTCTTGATTTTTGGAGACAAGGTTTTTTCTATGCAGCGCTGTGATGATATTTTATCAGTGTCCCCCAGTAAAGTTTATCTGAGGACCAGAGGAAAAAGCCAGCCACTATATTAAACATAGAAGCCAGGCAATGGTAGCACATGCCTTCAATCCTATCACTCAGGAGGCAGGGATCTGTCTGGATCTCTGTAAATTCAAGGCCACACTGGGAACAGAGCCAGGCAGTGGTGGCATAGTCTTTAAATTCCAACACTAGTTAACCAGAAAGGTCTGGAGGTCTGTACAGACTGACAGGAAGTGACAGAGCTGCACAGGAAGAGGAAGTGATGTAGCTGGGCAGAGAGAGGAAATCAGATGGCAGAACAGAAAGGCATATTAGGTGTGGGTATATAGGAAGTAGCTCTCTTTGGCAGATCTCCAAGTGGTAAGAACGTAACTGGCTTCTTTCTGCTTTTCTGATCTCTCAGCTTTTTACTCCAATATCTGGCTCTGGATTTTTATTAATAAGACCATTTAGCAATTCGTCCTACACAGCCCTGGCTGTACTGAACTCTGTAGCCCACGCTGGCCTTGAACTCAAAGCTCAGAGGCAGAACTCTGCCTTCCAAGTGCTGGTATTAAAGGCATGTGCCACCACCACCACTGGACATTGATTTGTGTTTTAAACCACTTACATTTAATACAATTTTAAATATTCTACTCATTTTTTTTGTTTGTTTTCTTTCCGTTGTTTGAGTTGTCTGAATACTTTTAGCATTCCAGCTTGATTGCTGAGTGTTTTGTCCAGCATATCACTGCATTGGTTTGTGTTTGTTTTTTTAAGTGATGCTCTACAAGTCACATATAATTCCTTAGTCTTTCCGATATGAACACAATGTACCGTGTTCCACATCAAGGAGCATTTAAGACATCTATGATGTCTTCAGTTCCTCAGCTGCTGCCAAGGACCATGTCTGGGTCGGTGGACCTACCTACCACAGCTGTTACCATGTAGCTGTCTTTGGTCCCTGTTACCACCAAGAGTTGTGAGTAATCACGGGATCAAGGCTGCCACTGTGGCCAAGTAGGTGCCCAAGGGCCATACCACAGCAGGAATTCTCCTAATCTGATTGGCCTGGGACATTGCCCAGGGCCATGGAATCTCCAGGCTTGATCTGCAGCCAGGGACTATGTGTGGGTCTGTGACCCCACTGTACCCAGGGCCTGTGTTGATGTCCATGGTGCCTGTCACTATCAAGGATTGTGGGGATGACCGGGATCTGGACCCCCATGTTAGGCTGTGTTGGGGCCCAAAGGCTACCCTACAGCTGGGGTGATGCCAACCTGAGGGGCCTGCTCTGCCACCTGGGCCATGGTACCATCCAGGTTGGACTGCTTCCAAGAACAATGTCTGGGTCCATGGTCCTATAGCCAAGGTCTGCGATGATATCCATGGCCCAAGTCACCACCAAGGGCCACACTGATATCAGGTTCTGGGTCATCAGCTGTGGACATGGTGGCAACAAGGGGTGTGCCATGGCTGGGGCCGTGATGATCTGGGTAGACTGCACTATTACCAGTGGCTATGATGTTAGCCAGCTCAAGCTGTTGCCAGCAGCCATGTCTGGGTCTGTGGCCCTACTGCAGCCAGGGTCTGTGTTTATGTCCATGGTGCCAATTACCATCATGGGTCATGTGGATGCCCAGAATCTGAGCAACCTGGAATTTAGTTGGAGTCCAAGGGCCACCCTACAGCTGGGGTGAGACCAACTTGAATGGCCTGTGCTGCCATCTGGGGCCATAGGGACATCTGAACCCAGGCTGCTGATGAGGACCATGACAGAATCAGTGGTCTTCTCATAGCCAGGACCTACGTTGATGTTCATGGCCCATGGTACTATCGAAGGCCACATGGATGTCCAGGGCCTAGGCCACAACCTGTGGCCAAGTTGATGACTGAGGATTATGTGCCACCAGAGCCACACTGGTATGGGTGGCCTACACTGTCACCTGGGGTCATGGTGTCATCCAGGCCAGGGTCAGTGCTGAGGGCCAGGTCTAGGTCCATGGCCCTACCCCTGCCAGGGTCTGTGTTGATATCTGTGGCTCCTGTTACCATCAAAGGGCATGCCAGTGCCAGGGGTCTGGACTATCACCTGGGACCATGCTGGTGTCTGAGGACCATGCTGGCTGAGGGGACCATGCCTATCTGAGTGGCCTGCGCTGCCACCTGGGGCCATGGTGACATCTGAGCCCAGGTTGCTGGTGAGGACCATGTCTGGGTCCGTGGTCCTACCACAACCAGGGTCTGTGTTGATATCTGTGGCCAGTGGCACCACCAAAGGCCACATGGAAGCCCAGAGCCTAGGCCGCATCCTGTGGCCATGTTGGCTTGCAGGGGCTGTGCTGCTGCCAAGGCCATGCTGATTTGAGTCATCTGGTACCATGCTGCACTGTCATCTGGTACCATGCTGTCGTCCAGGCCTGGGCTGCTGCCGAGGGCCATGCCTGGGTCTGTAGTCCTACCATAGCCAGGGTCTGTGTTGATGTTCCAGGGCCATGCCCATCTGAGTGGCCTGTGCTGCCACCTAGGTCCATGATGAAATCCAGGCCTGAGTTGCTGATGAGGACCATGTACGGGTCTATGATCCTACCACAGCCAGGGTATGTATTAATGTTCATGGCTCATGGTAACACCAAAGGCCACATGGGGCCATAATGTCTTCTGGACCCAGGCTGCTACCTAGGGCCATATCTAGGTCCGTGACCCAGCAATAGCCAAAGTCTGGGTTGATGTTCGTGGCTTTTATTGCCACCAAGGGCTGTGCAGATGCCTGGGGTCTGGACAGCCACCTGAGACCATGTTGGTGTCTTGGAGGGCCTTGCTACCACCAGGACCATATTGCTTTGGATGGCCTATGCTTCAACCAGGGCCATGTCTGGGTCTTTGGTCCTGCTGCCACTGGGGTCTGTGGTGATGTCCATGGCCTGTGTTGTCATAGGGGATCATAAGAACCATGCATGTTGAAATCCAACGGATGTGCTGAGCTGGCCCTGCCCTTCACTGTCCCTGGGATGGCTGGCCCTGCACCTTGTTGGACACTGCAGCAGGGGAGCTGGGCCTGATCCCCAGGAGGGAGATGGCCCCCACACTTGGGAGAGACAGCCCCACCCAACACTACAGGGGTGGGAGAGCTGGCCCCCGTGGTATGGACTTAGGAGAACTAGCTCCACACCTCGCCTGAGGGGGATGATCCCAGTATCCCAGAACCACCAAATCAGCTACCACCCAGACCCACATCCTGGGTCTTCAATGGGTCCACCCTAACATCTACCACATATATGACCTGCTAGAGTGTGTGAACGAACTGGTCCTGTGGAACAACAGTCACAGGATCTCCATGACTCGGGGTAACAGAGGATGTCTGAGAGGAGTTCCCTTCCGGTGAGGGTCCAGTGATGATGGTGTGCCAGAGGCCTTGAAACAGGCTGTTTTGTGGGTGTGGCTGATTGACACACTGCAGCACCCAGTTCCACTAGGATGAAGAGTGTTAGAATGACAGAGGAGTGAGGGGTGTCTGTGTGTGTGTGTGTGTGTGTGTGTGTGTGTGTGTGTGTGTGTGTGTGTGTGGTTTTTAATTGATTTGGGGGGTTCTTTGAGAAGAATGCTCAAGGATGAGGGGAGGATATGGAGGGACAGGGAGATGAGCAGGATTGGGTTACATAATATGAAATTCCCAAAGAATCAGTAAAGAAATATGTTTTTTGTAAAAAAGAAGGTCCTGTAGTCCCACATGTGTGTTTACACTCCTTTTATTTCATAATTGCCCAATGTATCATGTTACATACTTTGAAAATCCCATTACAAAGTTTATGTTTTATATGCTAAAGAGTCACCCAGCTTTTAAAGGACAAACCAGGTGTGTGCAAGGCTGGTAATCCTAGCACCCAGGAAGATGAGGCAGTTGGCTTCCTCAAAGTTAGAGGTCAGCCTGTGCCATGTAGCAAGACCCTGTCTCAAACAAACAAACAAACAAACAAACAAACTTACCTAAACATTTACCTTTCTCATTCTAAATGTTCATGGCTTGCCTCTGGTATCATTTCCCTCCATCTAAAATGCACCATTAGAATTTTTTTTTTAAGAACAGGTTTATCAACAATGATCTTTCCGGTGTCCTTATTTACAATGTCTCCCTATCATCTTAATTCTCAGAGTCTTTAAGAGTGACATCTGTGTCCCCCCTGGGCTCTTTCAGGTGGATTTTTTTCTGGTTAGTCAGACACTCGGTGCTTGAGGTTCTGCTATAGGCACTTTGAATACTAAAGCTATTTTTCTCCTTTAGACCTGAGGCGAAGGAGTTTAAATTTTTCATTACATTTTATTTATTCATTATTTGTTTGGGATGTGTGTGTGTGTGTGTGTGTGTGTGTGTGTGTGTGTGTGTGTGTGGTGTGTGAAGAGAGGACATCTTACAGGAGCTGGTTCTCTCCTTCACTACGTAGGAATTAAACCTGGGTCGTCAAGCTTGCTGCAGGTGCCCCCACCGGATGAGGCATCTTGCCAGACCCAATATTTCTTTTTGACAGGCAACTGACACATTAGGCTCAGGATAGAAGTTTGAGCCCACCCTCCTGTGGGCTTTGGTTCCAACGGGAATTTAGTTTAAAAGAGTTTACAGTGTTGTTCGGGTCTATGGTGGCTTAGGCTCCTCCCTGGGTCTGTCTGGGTTCCTGACTTTCGGTTCAGTTCATGAAGCCCATTGGATCTGTTTGGAGACACATCTGTGCACAAACATCAGGAATTTGCATGCAACAAACCAGATTTGGTGGATGCTGCTGCTTGGGATGATGCTCTGGAAGTGGGGTGTGGTGATATTTTGTTTGTGCTCTAACAAATAAAGCTTGCCTGGAGATCAGAGCTAAGCCACTAATTAACCATAGAGGCCAGGCAATGGTGGCACACACCTTTAATCCCAGCACTTGGGATCTCATTCCGTTGATCCCAGTACTTGGGAGGCACACGTGTCTTTAATCTCAGCACTAGGGAAGTGGAGACAGAAAGTGATATGGCTGGGCGGAGAGAGGAAGTGTGTGTGTGTGTGTGTGTGTGTGTGTAGACAAGAGCTCCACCCTTTCAGGCTGAAGAATTGGTGAGGTAAGCAGTGGTTGTGGCTTGCTCCTTTGTCTCTCTGATCTTTTAGCATTTACCCCAATACCTGGCTCCAGGTTTTCATTATTAATGCTACAGTAGAGGTAAGAATATCAGAAGTTCAGGGTCACCCTCAGTTACATGGTAAACTCAAGGCCAAACTGGGATACATGAGACTCTATACCAAAATGATAATAATGATAATAATAAAAAAATACTAGTAGTAATTTCCACACAGCCTTACAGCAGTTGGAACAGTCTCTCCCTGTCTTAAATGCCCCTAAATAAAGCCGGGGCTTCAGTGTCCCAGTCTGCTATGATTCCCAACACTGTGACTGCTATACTGGTCCCATCACTAGGGCCAGTGTGTGGGCAGACACAGGGGAAGGTTCAGCAGTGGCAGTCCATCCCACAGTCTTGGTACCATGGCTCTTGTGCTCAGAAAGCAAGATTCCTGTTCATTCGTTTCATCCACTGTCACTGTTTTGCCCACTCGCACCATGGCTGGGCAGGCGGTGTCAGGAAAGTAACCCACTCCTCACCTGTGACTCTCAGGGGGCCACTCCTGCTCCGAGGGAGAAGAATGTGGTTTCTCTTGGGCTCCTTCTGCCTGCATTCATTGGTCCTGTCTCGGGTGCGGAGGAGCCTCTGAGTCCAGGCTGTGCAGTAAAGTGGTTTTGAATGAGAACGTCCCCCATGGGCTCAGATATCTGAGTACTTGATCACCAGATCATGGCACTGTTTGGGGAAGTTTAGGTGGCACAGCCTTGCTGGAGGAAGTAGTCACTCCAGCCAGGCTTTGGGAGCTAAAAGACTCATGGTACTTCCAGTTT